>NC_064846.1:114328117-114629535 GCF_024166365.1 Elephas maximus indicus | reverse complement strand
GTGAAAGGGACTGGACAGTGGGTAGGAGAGAGATGCTGGTGAAGAGTGAGCTAATTATATCAGGGGGACACTTGAGACTGTGTTGGCATCTCCTGTCTGGAGGGGGAATGGGAGGATAGAGAGAGTTGGAAGCTGGCAAAAATGTCACGAAAGGAGAGACTGGAAGGGCTGACTCATTAGGGGGAGAGCAAGTGGGAGTACGGAGTAAGGTGTATATAAACTTAGATGTGACAGTCTGACTTGATTTGTAAACGTTTACTTGAAGCTCAATAAAAGTTAATAAAAAAAAAAAAAGAAAATCCAGGATCAAGCATTGCATTCAATTGTCATGTCTCTTTAGTTTTGCTAATCAGCCTTTCTTTGTATTTCATGATGTTGATGGTATTAAAATTACAAGTCAGCTATCTTTGTAGAATGTTTCTCAGTTGGGATTGTCTAATCTTTCTTGATGACTAGGTTGAAGTTATGAATTTTTAGCCAATTAGTTTTAATTTCAGTTATTAGATTTTTCATTTCTAGAACGTCTGCTTGGTTCCTTTGCAAAGCTGTTTGTTCCTTGCTCATATTTTCCAGATTAAAGAGTAAATTACTAAGCTTTATTATTTTGCTCCAAATACGTATGTAAGCTTTTGAACACCATTTGTTTAAAAACCCATTCCTTCTGCAAGTGGTTTGTGATACTTTTAAGTTTTCATTTGTGGTGGAAGCTGTCTTAGTTAACATTAGACTGACTGATTCTCTACAGCCCTTCACTAGAAAGAAATTAATTGAAGCTTTTAATACAGGGAATGCTCAGAGCAAGTAGGCTCCTCTCAAGTGTGCTCACACTTCTGCTTCCATTAAATAAATTCTATGTTTGCAAAGAATAAGTATGTTATTCCGAAACCTGTTGATGCCATTGCACTTGTAATTGCAATAACATAATTTAGGTAAATAAACTGATAAAACATGAATGTGAAAAGAGTAAGAATTATAGTTTATTTGAAAACTAAGTTGAAATGCTTTGGAAAGGCTTGATAAAGGCAATTCCATTTTCAAAAATGGAGTCATATTAGATGTGGAAAAGACAAATGCAAAAGATTTATGGAGAAAATATTAAAATTCTGAAAGGAATCTGCTCATATTGCTGCAGAATTCTCTTGCTCTACTTTAAAGCAGCCAAAGGTATAAATCATAGATAATGCACTGTGGGTGTGGTTTATGTAAGAAAAATTAGGCAGAAAGCCTATTAGAGGAAGCATACACAAAGAAAAGGCCTTGATTTTAAATAAAGATTGGTGAATGAATACACATTTATATGTTTTAACTTAAAATAAAGTGTTTAATGTATTTATGTTTTCTTTCTGTGAAATCCTGCCTTCATTGACTGTTTCCTTTAGCTCTGACAACCAGTTGCAATTGCATCAGTAATAGGGCTTCTATTCTACCAAACCCCCCTTTAGAAATCTTGTTTTGCTATGCAAGGTTTTCAATCATTTTGTGCCTATATATTTTATCTTTCTGCAAAATTTGACATTTTATGCAGTTGCTGCCTTAGAGTTTTGTCCTCACAGAACACATAGGAATATTAATGGTGTATTAGTCATCGCATCATATTGTTTTGAGCTTTGGGAGGACTAATATGATTTACAAATAGGCAAGAATACTTGAGTAGCATGTCCGTGGGAACAGTGTGGTGATTATGCATATTTGTCTCCTTTTTCTTTTGTTCCCTTTACACTTTTGGTTGCTGCTCAGCACAAACATTCTGGAATTGGTTCCAAAAGGTAACCTTTTTTTCTAAGCATTATTTTGGAAGAACCTTCAATTTTACTTTCTGTGGAATCTTTTTTTTATATAATTTAAAAATTTTCAGAAAATTCAAAGATTAATGTAACACCCATATGCACACCACCAAGAATTCCCAATTGGAAACATTTTAACACATTTACTTTAAATCTGTGTTTTTAAATGCAATAAAACAATTAAAAAATAAAATTGAAGTACCCTTTATCACCCATCCTCAATCCCATTTCCTTCCTCCCACTCAGCGACAAGCAGTATTATAAATTAGGTGTTTATGTTTTAATAATTTTACATATAGTTATGTCTTTATAAACAATAAAAGGGAGCCCTGATGGTGAAGTGGTTAAGTGCTCAGCTGCAAAACAAAAAGTTGGCAGTTTGGAACCCACCAGCCACTGTGTGGGAGAAAGATGTGGTAGTCTGCGTCCTTCAAGATTTACAGTCTTGGAAACCTGATGGGGCAGTTCTGCTCTGTCCCATAGGGTCACTATGAGTCAGAATCTACTTGACAGCAACAAGTTTTTATAAACAAGAAAGTATAGCATTGTATGCTTTTTAATTTTACAGAAATAGTTGCAAACTCTAAGTGTGTGTGTGTGCAACTTATTTTTTTCACTCAGATTTTGGTAATATGTAGACTCAGTCCATTTGTTTCAACCGTTGTGTAGTATTCTGTTGTAGGACTATACCACATTTTATCATGTCACTATTGACATAACACAATTATAATGCTGCAATGAACACATGTTGGGAAGATTCTCTAGGGAAAATACTGTCTTAGGCTGGTTTCTCCAGAGAAGCAAAACCAGTAAAGCATATAAATATACATATATATAGAGAGAGAGAGAGAGAGAGAGATTTATATCAAGGAAAGGGCTCACTCTGTTGTAAAGACTGGAATGTCTCCAGTCTATAGGTCAGAATAGAGGCTTCTCCTGATGCACATAGTCACAGGGGCAGGTGAACCCAAGACTCGTAGGTCAGAGAGCAGGGCTTTTGTTCATAGGTTGTGAAGATCAACGAATTCCAAAGATTGACAGGCAAGACTGCAGGTAAGCTGCTAGCTCAAGTCCCAAGAACTGGAGGTCAGATGAACAGGAGCCAGCTGCAGGATCCAGAATGAGCAAAAGCCAAAAAGCCTTGCCAGAATATCCACTTATATTCAATGTAGACCACACAACCAACGAAACTCCTTTTCAACTGATTGGCTACTCACAGCAGATCCCATCATGGAGGTGATCACATAATATCAATTCCCATCATGAAAGTGATCACACCTTCATATGACTGTCAAATCACTGAGAACCATGGCCCAGCCAAGTTGACACACGACCTTAACCATTACAGTCCACCCCTTGTCAACTTGGCACCTGTACACATCTGTTCAAATAAAGACAACTATAAAGTCGTACTTGCCCCTAACAAGATATCACAAACACACATACAAAGCAGAAATATAACAATTACAGTCCCCATTTCTACAACTGGTCACATGGTCATAACTGGTATTTAGAGCTACCTTCTTCCACCACCCATTTGGTATTTCCTTTGCCCTCAGCAAGCACCTCAGCTGGTCATGGTTCTTTGCCTTGTGGGGTGACCCAAACCTTCATTCCTGAAGGGCCTGGGACATTAGTAGTCATGTTGGAATTGGGTTGCTGTAGTTTTCCATTGACTGTAATTACAGGGCATGTTAGTACTAAAAGACTCCCTAAGGGATATCATGCATTCCAGACATACTCTTCAATACCTCCATTATGTAATATCAATCTGATTTCCTCTTGGTAATCAGGATCCATCACACCAGCCAGTGTGGTAACTTCCTTCTTTGTCTGTTGATCCAGAGGCATAAGGAGCCCAAAGTGGCGAGGTGGCATTCTTAACTTCCAGTTCAATGGAATCAGTGATGTGTCTTCAGGTGGGAACATTCCTCCCGTTGGAACCAAGATATCTAGACCTGCAGAGCATAAGGTTCCGGGGACAGGAAGCAAAAATCTTGTGAGTGGGTCACTAGGGGTAATAGTGAGTGGTGCCACTCCCATTTCCATCCCTTAATTTCTGGACCCATGAATCCTGGCTATGGGAGAAACAGCACCATATGTTGGACACAGGTTTAGAGCATATACAGCATCCTGGAGAACATTTCCCCAGCCCTGCAAGATATTGCAACCTAACTGGAATCATAATTGTGTCTTTAGAAAGCCATTCCATCACTCTATCAAGCCAGCTGCTTCAAGATGATGGGGAACATGGTAAGACCAGTGAATTACATGAGCATGGGCCCACTACCGCACTTCATTTGCTGCGAAGTGAGTCCCTTGATCCCAAGCAATGCTGCATGGGATACCATGGTGGTGGATAAGGCATTCTGTAAGTCCATCGATGATAGTTTTGGCAGAAGCATTGTGTGCAGGAAAGGCAAATCCTTATCCAGAGTGTCTATTCCAGTAAGAACAAAAGACTGCCCCTTCCATGATGGAAGTGGTCCAATGTAATTAACCTGCCACCAGGTTCCTGGTGCATGACCTCAAGAGATGATACCCTACTGGGGACTCAGTGTTGGTCTCTACTCCTATCAGATTGGGTACTCAGCAGTGGCTGTAGCCAAATCAGCTTCAGTGAGTGGAAGTTCTTGTTGCTGGGCCCATGCATAACCTCCATCCCTGCTACCATAACCATTCTGTTCATGAGCCCATTGAGCAATAACAGGAGTAGCTGGAGAAAGAGGATGACTGGTTTTCACAGAATGTGTCATCCTATCCACTTGATTGTTAAAATCCTCCTCTGCTGCGGTCATCTTTTGGTGAGCATTCACATGAAACACAAATATTGTCACTTCTTTGGCCCATTCAGAGAGGTCTATCCACATACCTCTTCCCCATAAATCCTTGTCTCCAGTTTTCCAATCATGCTCCTTCCAAGTCCCTGACCATCCAGCCAAACCATTGGTCACAATCCATGAATCAGTATATGATCGCACACCTGGCCATTTCTCCTTCCAAGCAAAGTGAACAACCAGGTGCACTGCTTGAAGTTCTGCCCATTGAAAGGATTTCCCTTCACCACTGTCCTTCAGGGAGGTCCCAGAAAGGGGCCATAGTGCTGCTGCTGTCCACTTTCGAGTGGTGCCTGCATATTGTATAGAACCACCTGTAAACCAGGCACAAGTTTTCTCTTCTTCAGTCAACTGATCATAAGGAAGTCCCCAGGAGGCCATAGGTGCAGACTGGGAGACAAAAGGTAATGTGATAGGAGTGGAGACCATGGGTATTTGGGCCACTACCTCATGCAACTTACTTGTGCCTTCAGGTCCTGCTCGGGCCTGATCTCATATATACCACTTCCAGTTAATGATGGAGTATTGCTGTGAGCATCCAACTTTATGACTATGTGCGTCAGACAACATCCAGTTCATGATGGGTAGCTCAGGCTGCATGGTGCCTTGGTGGCCATGGTTAAGTGTTCAGTCTCTACTAAGGCCCATCAACAAGCCAGAAGCTGATTCTCAAAAGGAGAGTAGTTATCTGCAGAGGATGGCAGGACTTTGCTCCAAAATCCTAAGAGTCTGTGCTGTGATTCACCAATAGGGACCTGACAGAGACTCTATACAGCATCTCTGTCTGCCACTGACATTTCAAGCACCATTGTATTAGCCGGATCATATGGCCCAAGTGGCAGAGCAGTTTGCACAGAAGCCTGAACCTGTTGCAGAGCCTTCTCTTGTTCTCAGCCCTGCTCAAAACTAGCAGGTTTTAGAGTCACTTGATAAATAGGCCAGAGTAGCACACCCAGATGAGGAATATGTTACCTCCAAAATCCAAAGAGGCCCACTAGGCATTGTGCCTCCTTTTCAGTTGTGGGAGCAGCCAGATGCAATAACTTATCTGTTACTTTAGAAGGAATATCTCGACATGCCCACAGCACTGGACCCCTAGAAATTTCACTGAGGCAGAAGGCACTCGAATTTTTGTGGGATTAATTTCGCACCCTTTAGCATGCAAATGTTTTACCAATAAGTCCAGAGTCACTGACACTTCTTCCTTACTAGGTCCAATCAGCAAAATGTCATCCACGTAATGGGCCAGTGTGATGTCTTGTGGAAGGGAAAGGCAATAAAGTTCCCTGCAGAATAAATTATGACATAGGGCTGGACAGTTGATGTAGCTCTGAGGTAGGCAACTGAAGGTTTATTGTTGGCCTTGCCAACTGAAGGCAAAATGCTTCTGATGGTCCTTCAAAACAGGAATGGAGAAAAATGCATTAGCCAGATCAATAGCTGCATACCAGGTACCAGGAGATGTATTAATTTGCTCAAGTAATGAAATTAGATCTAGAACAGCAGGTGTAATTGGAGTCACCACCTGGTTAAGTTTTGGTCATTCTCCAAGATGTGTCTGTTTTTTGCACAGGACAAATAGGCGAGTTGAATGGGGATGTGGTGGAATCACCACCCTTGCATCCTTCAGTCCTTGATGGTGGTAGTAATCTCTGAAATCCCTCCAGAAATGCGGTATTGTTTTTGGTTTACTATTTTTTTTTCTTAGGCAGGGGCAGTACTAATGGCCTCCACTTGGCTTTTCCTACCATAATAGCCCTTACTCCATTTGTCAGAGATCCAATGTGGGGGTTCTGCCAATTGTTGAATATATCCCAATTATACATTCCAGAATGGGGGAAATCACTACAGGATGGGCTCAGGGATTCAATGGACCTACTGTGAGACAGACATGGGCTAAGACTCCATTAATAGCCTGATCTCCATATGCCTCCACTCTGATTGATGGGCCACAGTGACGTTTTGGGTCTCCTGGAATTAGTGTCAGTTCAGAGCTAGTATCCAGTAATCTCTGAAAAGTCTGAATATTTCCTTTTCTGCAATGAACAGTCACTCTTGTAAAAGGCTTTAGATCCCTTTCGGGGAAGGCTGGAAGAAAGATTAACAGTATAAATTTTTGGCAGTGTATTAGAGTCCTTTCTCAAGAGGACCCGGCCTCCCCTTCATTCAAGGGGTTGTGGTCTTTAAACTAGCTCATGTTTGGGAATTGATTGAGAGACTGTGACTCTCTGTTCTGGTGATTTGAGTAGACTGCTGTTTACCTGACCTAGAATTCGTCTGTTTGTACAGATGAAGTAAATATTTAGTAGGTTTCCTTCTATTTCACTCCCAGGGACACCATGACTAAGTAGCCAATGCATAAGTCCATAAAAGTCAGACTATTCTGATTACTTCTTTGACTTCGCTCTCCATTACTGTAACCACGTCCGTCTTGTCTTTGTCGATTGACTCTTAGCCTCTTAGCCTCTACTACCACGAAGTCCAATCAGCCTCATTGCAGTTAGGTGTCTTAATTCAGTCAGGGAAGTTCCCACTATCAAATCTGATTTACATAAAACAGCAATCACAGCAGTCTTCAAGGGTGCTAGGGCTCCCTTCATAAATTTGTTTTTCACAGTTGTAAAAGATTTGTCCTCTAGGCACTCCATGTGTAGGTCTGTGGATCTAACCTGATAAATCCACTCTAGTATGCCAATTTCCCTAAGCCCTTGGATGCTTCTTCTACGGCATACCAAGGCAGGTCTGGTACTTCAACTTGATTTAGTGTAGGCCAAGGTGTAATCCATGCTTCAACAACCAACCAAATAAACTATTGCATTTTTCCTAACTTCTCATACTGAAACATTGAATGAAGAATCTGTGCTTAGTGGACCTGTATCAACAAACTCAGACTGATCCATCTTTATATTCCTTGCACCATAATCCCACACCCTTAATAGCCATTCCCACACATATTCCCCAGGTTTCTGTTTGTACATATTAGAAAAGTCAAGCATTTCTTTTGGAGTGTAGCTTAACTCCTCCTGGGTCACACTTTGTACTTCACCTTTTGGGGCTTGCTGGCACATAAGTCTAGAAGCCAAAATTGGTAGTGGGGAAGAGTTTTGAGAACATTCAGCATTGTCTTGTAAAGCATCTGCTTCAGGTGATGCCCCAGGCAATGACTCACACAAGGGCTCTTTAGAGGCAGCTGGTCTAATCTCATTAGATGGGAATGGAGGGGCTAATGCATTACTGGGCAGGGTGGTTTAGCAGACATACATGAAGTAATCTCTTCAAATGGGAGTGACAGGGCTGGTTCTGCTGGTGGGAGTGATTCAACAGAATTTAGGGGCTCAGTGTCTCCAGCTTCCTGATTATCTGCCCATATGTCCCAAACCCAAGTTTCAGGATCCCATTTCTTCTCAATCAATGCCCTCACTTAAACTTCAGATACCTCTCGAGGTTAGCAGTTGAGTTGGCATTGTAATTCAGCCACTGTTACAATAAAACTCTGGGTTTGGTTTTAGGCAGTATCAGCTCAGTTACTATAAGAAATGGGGCTTCCTTTCAAAGCACAAGTTGAAACCTTCAGGCTGTTTATGCGGCACTTGAGCTTTGACTCTGAAGCCCTGAGGTCATCTCTTTCTTTCACCGGTTTGTCTAGCAAAAGTAGGACCAACCAACCAGCTTCCTTATACTTCTCATTCTGACAAAACTGTAGAAAGGCATCACACATGCACTCACTCATAGCCTCGCTTTTCACCAACACCTAATTTATTGGTGGTGATATTTGCATACTTGAATTGCCACCTCACACCATTGATTAGCAGTGCCCTCTTTATTACTGGAAACAGAGTTATCAACACCTTTAAGGCTAACTATACTTGAGAACCAATTTAGAAAATTCATCCTTACAATTTTGTTTCCCTAGAACCTCTCTCAGTACTAAATGTTTTAGGCTCGATTTTATAGAGAAGGAAAACCAGTAAAGCATATATATATATATATTTGTGTATATATATATATTATATATATATCAAGGGAATGGTTCACGTGGTTGTAGAGGCTGAAGTGTCCCAAGTCCATGGGTCAGAATAGAGCTTCTCCTGATACACGTAGATACAGGGGCTGGAAAATCCAAGATTGACAAGTTGGAGAGCATGGGTGTTGGGCAACAGCCTGTGAAGATGGAAGAATCCCAAAGATCGACAGGGAAGACCAAAGGTAAGCTGCTAGCTTAAGTCCCAAGAACCAGAGATCAGATGAACAGGAGCCAGCTGCAGGATTCAAAGCAAGCAAAAGCCTTGCTAGAATATCCATTTATAATCAGTGCAGGCCACATGCCCACAGAAACTCCTTTTCAACTAATTGGCTACTCACAGCAGACCCCATCATGGAGGTGATCACATAATAACAAATCTTATCATGGAAGTTGTCTTAGTCATCTACTGCTGCTATAACAGAAATACCACAAGTGGATGGCTTTAACAAAGAGTTTATTTCTTTACAGCAAAGTAGGCTAAAAGTCCAAATTCACAGTGTCAGCTCCAGGGAAAGGCTTTCTCTCTCTGTCAGCCTTCTCATCAGTCTTCCCCCAGACTAGGAGCTTCTCTGCTCAGGGACCCCGGGTCCAAAAGATGGGCTCTGCTCCTGGTGCTGCTTTCTTGGTGGTATGAGGTCCCCAACTCTCTGCTTGCTTCCCTTTCTTCTTTATCTCTTGTAAGATAAAAGGTGGTGCAGGTCACATCCCAAGGAAACTCCCTTTACATTGGATCAGAGATGTGACCTTAGTAAGGGTGTTACAATCCCACCCTAATCCTCTTTAACATAAAATTACAATCACAAAATGGAGGATAACCACACTACAACTGGGAATCATGGCCTAATCAAGGTGACACATATTTTGGGGGGGTACACAATTCAGTTCATGACAGAAGTGATCACACCATCATGTGGCTAGCAAATCACTGAGAATCATGGCCCAGCCAAGTTGATACACAACCTTAACCACTACAAATACCTAGAGGAAAAATTATTGGATAGTTTTTTTTTTGTGGTAAATGCATCATTTACGCCAAATTGTTCTTCAAAGTGATTGTGTTTCTGCTGTCCTGTAGCCTATATCAGCAGACGTAGATTTTGTCAATGTGCAATGGTATTTAATTGTTTTAACTTATGTTTTCTTGATATATAGTGAGGTTTGATATAGTCTCATATGTTTATTGGCCAGTTTTCCTTTTCTGTAATTGTTCACATTCTTTGCTTCTTTTCATGTTGAGTTCTGTTTATCTTTTTCCTATTGAGTATTAGAAATTCTTTTTTATTAGAAATTCTTTATAAATTCTTGATATCATTTTTTTGTTGTTTGATACACGTGTTGCAAATATCTTTTCCCAGACTGTGGCCTGTCATAAATTTATTTACGGTGCTTTATTTTTATAGAAGTTCTAATTTTCATAAAGTCAAACTAATTCTACAGTCTGTGGTCTGGGCTTTATGTAGCTTGCTTAAGGAAACCTTCACTATCCCCATATGATATTGTCATATATTTTCTTCTAATAGGTTTAAAAATTTGCTTTTCACATTTATAGCTTAAGTACATTCAGAGTTTATTTCTGTGTAAGATATGAGGTCATGATCCAATTTTATTTTTTCCATGTAAAATATATTGTTTCTACATAATTTATTGAATATGCTTTTCCCTCCCTAGTATTTGAAATGCAACTTCTCTAATATTTTAAGACCCATGAACCTGTTTCTGGTTTTATATTCAATTTCAGTATCCATTTGTCTATCTTTGCACCAGACTCACACTGTTCTAATTACTACAGCTTTAAAATAAATCTCAAGACTTCCGGCCGACATGGCGCCATAGACAGAAGCACCACACCATCCCTCCACAACAAAGACCAAAAAACTAAGCAAAACAGAGAAAAAGGTCAATCCTGGAACCCAGAGTGTCAAATGAAGAGATAAAGAACTCAGCCGAGCACTGAATGTAATAAGAAAGTGACTGAGAACAGAGAGCGAGGAGAGATACGTGCAGCGGTCCCTTATCAACTAATGAAGCAGGGATTTGCCATCTCGGACTCTTGTCAGAGATCAGCAGTGGAATGCAGCTTCACAGAGCTCCCAGCAGGGGACAGAACACCCAGTAACCAGCGATACATGCTTTTCCACCCCCTATCCTATCTCCTTTGCTCTACCTACATGCTTCCTGGCTCGTAGGAATGGCTAGCCAGCCAGGAAGTGCAGCATCCCTGCCGTTTGGATTTGCCCCAACCACATCAGAGATTGGTGCGCATGGTATCAGAAAGCGGCTTCATGAAGTTCCCAGCAGGAGACAGAGCACTCGGTAACCAGCGATGTACACTTTCGTAACCCCCACCCTTCTTTCCCACCCTCCCTTCGGCCTCCTCTGCTTCCCTGGCTGAAGTCTCTTGGCCAGAAGGCAACTGCTTTGGCCCCAGGCCACTTGGATTCACCCTACCCACACTGAGTGTCATTTGACTGTTGCTGGCGGTGCTTCTCTCGGTATCTTTTAGTTTCTTCCATGCCTCCAACCACCTCCCCCTCCTTTCTCTCAAACTCCTGGCACTGTGTGACAACTTTGCTTCCTCTTAAAAGGTTGTGAAGTGCCACTTGACTGGGGAACCACTCCCCCAGCCCGCAGCACCATGCTGGTGGGATCCCTGAGGCTTTTTTTTTTGCTTTGTTCTGTTTTGTTTTTCTTTCATTTCAAGGCTTGGGAGCCCCTTCTAGCCAGGCTGCACTGCCTGGCTTAGGAGCCACTCCCTCAATCTGCACAGCCACGTAGGTGGGATTGCTGGGAGCATTTTTTTCTTTCTTTTTTTTCCCCCTTCTGTCTTTTTTCATTTCTCAGTTCTCGTCTCTTTATACTTACCTTCTTTTCCTGTCTTCTGAATACCTGGCTCTGTGTGACATCTATAACCCCTCTAGCCAGGCTAATTGTGCACCCTGGGAGCCAGTTTCCCAGTTTTTTGCAGCCGCACCAGTGGGACCCGTGCGGGCTTTTCTTTTTTTTTTTTTTCTTCCAAATTTTTATCTACTTATCTTTTTCTTTTTCTCTTTTTTCTGTTTTTCTTGGTTTCTCATCTCTCTGGTCCCATGGCAAGCTCCCTTAGCATTCTTTTTTTTTTTTTTTGCTCCTGTTTCTCCCTCTACTCTCTCTGCTTTCCCATGCTCATATTAGCTCCACACATCACAGTCTCCCCACTCTTTCCTGCCTACCTGCATCATGTGCTGAACTTCACACCCCTGAGCAGCACAGGCACAGCCTATCAGATCCTGCACAGCACTGATTCCCCGCCCGCCCTAGTATGTGCCGCAAATAACCAATCCCAGCCCCTCGCCTTCAGCTGGACCTGCTCTGCTGCACCACAGCTGAATGACTATCCCTACCCTTTGGACAAGGAGGAGAAAAGTATCGTGACCACAGACGAGTAAACAGCAAAGAACACACAGTCTGACTGCTCAGACATAACCAAATAAAATAAAAAAGCAGGATGAAACAAACTGATCTATAATCAATAAATGAATAAAATAACTACTGAATGTCCCAGAGCAGCAGACAATATCAAAACATAAAAAAAAAAGCAGGACAGGATGGTTCCAGTAGGCATCCAAAATAAAACACCAGATGACTTTTCAGTAGAAGAAAAGGCACTAGAACTACCTGATAGGGAATTCAAATCTCTAATATTGAGAGCTATCCAAGAGTTGAAGCAAAAAGTAGACAAAAATGAGGGGGAAATAGACAAATTCATGGGGAAAAAGACCAAAAAATGAAAGAATTCATGAAAAAAAAAAAGCCAAAATAAATTCATAACTAGAAATCATACAAAGACAACAATTAGAAATCCAAAAGATAAACAACAAGATTACAGAATGGATAGTGTCAGGAGGGCTGAGGAGCAGGTTTGAAATGATGGAAGACAGGATCAGCAAAATTGAAGACAAACACTTGGATAAAACTCAGAAGAAAAATCAGGAAAAAGAATGCAAAATGGAAGAAACCCTGAAAATTATGTGAGATACAATCAAAAGCAAAAATTTGCGAGTGATCGGAGTTCCAGAACAGGAGGAGAAAAATGGAAAACACATAAAGGATCATTGAAGAATTGCTGACAGAAAATGTCCCTAATATCATGAAGGAGGATGAAAAGCTGACCATCAAAGAAGCGCAACAAAGCCCATATAGGATAGACCCAAAAGAAACACACCAAGGCATATCATAATCAGATTTACAATCACCAAAGACAAAAAATCCAGAGAGCAGCTTGAGGAAAACAAAAAGTATTGTAGAGAGGAGAAACAATAAGACTAAGCTCTGATTACTCAGCAAAAAACCTGCAGGCAAGCAGGCAATGGGATGACATATATAAATCCTTGAAAGAAAATAATCGCCAAACAAGAATAATATATCCTGTAAACTCTCATTCAAATATGATGGTGAAATTAGGACATATCCTCATAAACAGAAATTAAAGGAATTTTTTTTTGTAAAAACCAAGCCAAGAGGGGCGGAGCCAAGATGGCGGACTAGGCAGACGCTACCTCGGATCCCTCTTACAACAAAGACACGGAAAAACAAGTGAATCGATCACATACATAACAATCTACGAACCCTGAACAACAAACACAGATTTAGAGACGGAGAACGAACTAATACGGGGAAGCAGCGATTCTTTCCAGAGCCTGGAGCCAGCGCACCAGTCAGGTACGGCACAAGCACAGAGACCTGCTCCACCCCCCTGAACTAACCCCAGGAGGGGGACCAGCCGGTTCCACGGGCGGCGTGGGACGCAGCCGGTAGGAGAAGTCCCCGGGAGGCAGTGACTGGCCTTGGAGCAGAAAGAGCAGCATCCGAGCCAGGGAACCGTCCCGCAGGGATTTGGACTGGATGCAGCGGATTTTCTGGAAAAACTAGTTTCCCAGTGATGGCTCGGAGACAACAATCCATATCAAACCACTTAAAGAAGCAGACCGGGACAGCTTCTCCAAACCCCCAAACAAAAGAATCAAAACCTTTCCCAAATGAAGATACAATCTTGGAATTATCAGATACAGAATATAAAAAACTAATTTACAGAATGCTTAATGATATCACAAATGAAATTAGGATAACTGCAGAAAAAGCCAAAGAACACACTGATAAAACTGTTGAAGAACTCAAAAAGATTATTCAAGAACATAGTGGAAAAATTAATAAGTTGCAAGAATCCATAGAGAGACAACATGTAGAAATCCAAAAGATTAACAATAAAATAACAGAATTAGACAACGCAATAGGAAGTCAGAGGAGCAGACTTGAGCAATTAGAATGCAGACTGGGACATCTGGAGGACCAGGGAATCAACACCAACATAGCTGAAAAAAAATCAGATAAAAGAATTAAAAAAAATGAAGAAACCCTAAGAATTATGTGGGACTCAAGAAGGATAACCTGCGGGTGATTGGAGTCCCAGAACAGGGAGGGGGGACAGAAAACACAGAGAAAATAGTTGAAGAACTCCTGACACAAAACTTCCCTGACATCATAAAAGACGAAAGGATATCTATCCAAGATGCTCATCGAACCCCATTTAAGATTGATCCAAAAAGAAAAACACCAAGACATATCATCAAACTCACCAAAACCAAAGATAAACAGAAAATTTTAAAAGCAGCCAGGGAGAAAAGAAAGGTTTCCTTCAAGGGAGAATCAATAAGAATATGTTCTGACTACTCAGCAGAAACCATGCAGGCAAGAAGGGAATGGGACGACATATACAGAACACTGAAGGAGAAAAACTGCCAGCCAAGGATCATATATCCAGCAAAACTCTCTCTGAAATATGAAGGCGAAATTAAGATATTTACAGAGAAACACAAGTTTAGAGAATTTGCAAAAACCAAACCAAAGCTACAAGAAATACTAAAGGATATTGTTTGGTCAGAGAACCAATAATATCAGATATCAGCACAACACAAGGTCACAAAACAGAACGTCCTGATATCAACCCAAATAGGGAAATCACAAAAACAAACAAATTAAGATTAATTAAAAAAAAATACACATAACAGGGAATCATGGAAGTCAATAGGTAAAAGATCACAATAATCAAAAAGAGGGACTAAATACAGGAGGCATTGAACTGCCATATGGAGAGTGATACAAGGCGATATAGAACAATACAAGTTAGGCTTTTACTTAGAACAATAGGGGTAAATAATAAGGTAACCACAAAAAGGTATAATAACTCTACAAGTCAAGATAAAAACCAAGAAAAACGTAACGACTCAACTAACATAAAGTCAAGCACTATGAAAATGAGGATCTCACAATTTACTAAGAAAAATGCCTCAGCACAAAAAAGTATGTGGAAAAATGAAATTGTCAACAACACACATAAAAAGGCATCAAAATGACAGCACTAAAAACTTCTTTATCTATAATTACCCTGAATGTAAATGGACTAAATGCACCAATAAAGAGACAGAGAGTCTCAGACTGGATAAAGAAACACGATCCGTCTATATGCTGCCTACAAGAGACACACCTTAGACTTAGAGACACAAACAAACTAAAACTCAAAGGATGGAAAAAAGTATATCAAGCAAACAATAAGCAAAAAAGAAGAGGAGTAGCAATATTAATTTCTGACAAAATAGACTTCAGACTTAAATCCACCACAAAGGATAAAGAAGGACACTATATAATGATAAAAGGGACAATTGACAAGGAAGCTATAACCATATTAAATATTTACGCACCCAATGACAGGGCTGCACGATACATAAATCAAATTTTAACAGAATTGAAAAGCGAGATAGATACCTCCACAATTATAGTAGGAGAGTTCAACACACCACTTTCGGAGAAGGACAGGACATCCAGTAAAAAGCTCAACAGAGACACGGAAGATCTAATTACAACAATCAACCAACTTGACCTCATTGACTTATACAGAACTCTCCACCCAACTGCTGCAAAATACACTTTTTTTTCTAGCGCACATGGAACGTTCTCTAGAATAGACCACATATTAGGTCATAAAACAAACCTTTGCAGAGTCCAAAACATCGAAATATTACAAAGCATCTTCTCAGACCACAAGGCAATAAAACTAGAGATCAATAACAGAAAAACTAGGGAAAAGAAATCAAATACTTGGAAAATGAACAATACCCTCCTCAAAAAAGAGTGGGTTATGGAAGACATCAAGGAGGGAATAAGGAAATTCATAGAAAGCAACGAGAATGAAAATACTTCCTATCAAAATCTCTGGGACACAGCAAAAGCAGTGCTCAGAGGCCAATTTATATCAATAAATGCACACATACAAAAAGAAGAAAGAGCCAAAATCAGAGAACTGTCCCTACAATTTGAACAAATAGAAACTAAGCAACAAAAGAATCCATCAGGCACCAGAAGAAAACAAATAATAAAAATTAGAGCTGAACTAAATGAATTAGAGAACAGAAAAACAATTGAAAGAATTAACAAAGCCAAAAGCTGGTTCTTTGAAAAAATTAACAAAATTCATAAACCATTGGCTAGACTGACTAAAGAAATACAGGAAAGGAAACAAATAACCTGAATAAGAAACGAGAAGGACCACATCACAACAGAACCAACTGAAATTAAAAGAATCATTTCAGATTATTATGAAAAATTGTACTCTAACAAATTTGAAAACCTAGAAGAAATGGATGAATTCCTGGAAAAACACTACCTACCTAAACTAACACATTCAGAAGTAGAACAACTAAATAGACCCATAACAAAAAAAGAGATTGAAACGGTAATCAAAAAACTGCCAACAAAAAAAAGTCCTGGCCCGGACGGCTTCACTGCAGAGTTCTACCAAACTTTCAGAGAAGAGTTAACACCACTACTACTGAAGGTATTCCAAAGCATAGAAAATGACGGAATACTACCCAACTCATTCTATGAAGCCACCATCTCCCTGATACCAAAACCAGGTAAAGACATTACAAAAAAAGAAAATTATAGACCTATATCCCTCATGAACATTGATGCAAAAATCCTCAACAAAATTCTAGCCAATAGAATCCAACAACACATCAAAAAAATAATTCACCCTGATCAAGTGGGATTTATACCAGGTATGCAAGGCTGGTTTAATATCAGAAAAACCATTAATGTAATCCATCACATAAATAAAACAAAAGACAAAAACCACATGATCTTATCAATTGATGCAGAAAAGGCATTTGACAAAGTCCAACACCCATTCATGATAAAAACTCTTACCAAAATAGGAATTGAAGGAAAATTCCTCAACATAATAAAGGGCATCTATACAAAGCCAACAGCCAACATCATTCTAAATGGAGAGAACCTGAAAGCGTTTCCCTTGAGAATGGGAACCAGACAAGGATGCCCTTTATGACCGCTCTTATTCAACATCGTGTTGGAAGTCTTAGCCAGGGCAATTAGGCTAGACAAAGAAATAAAAGGTATCCGGATTGGTAAGGAAGAAGTAAAGTTATCACTATTTGCAGATGACATGATTATATACACAGAAAACCCTAAGGAATCCTCCAGAAAACTACTGAAACTAATAGAAGAGTTTGGCAGGGTCTCAGGTTATAAAATAAACATACAAAAATCACTTGGATTCCTCTACATCAACAAAAAGAACACCGAAGAGGAAATAACCAAATCAATACCATTCACAGTACCCCCAAGAAGATAAGATACTTAGGAATAAATCTTACCAAGGATGTAAAAGACCTATACCAAGAAAACTACAAAGCTCTACTACAAGAAATTCAAAAGGACATACTTAAGTGGAAAAACATACCTTGCTCATGGATAGGAAGACTTAACATAGTAAAAATGTCTATTCTACCAAAAGCCATCTATACATTTAACGCACTTCCGATCCAAATTCCAATGTCATATTTTAAGGGGATAGAGAAACAAATCACCAATTTCATATGGAAGGGAAAGAAGCCCCGGATAAGCAAAGCACTACTGAAAAAGAAGAAGAAAGTGGGAGGCCTCACCTTACCTGACTTCAGAACCTATTATACAGCCACAGTCAAAACAGCCTGGTATTGGTACAACAACAGACTCATAGACCAATGGAACAGAATTGAGAACCCAGACATAGATCCATCCACGTATGAGCAGCTGATATTTGACAAAGGACCAGTGTCAATTAACTGGGGAAAAGATAGCCTTTTTAACAAATGGTGCTGGCATAACTGGATATCCATTTGCAAAAAAATGAAACAGGACCCATACCTCACACCATGCACAAAAACTAACTCCAAGTGGATCAAAGACCTAAACATAAAGACTAAAACGATAAAGATCATGGAAGAAAAAATTGGGACAACCCTAGGAGCCCTAATACAAGGTATAAACAGAATACAAAACATTACCAAAAATGATGAAGAGAAACCTGATAACTGGGAGCTCCTAAAAATTAAACACCTATGCTCATCTAAAGACTTCACCAAAAGAGTAAAAAGACCACCTACAGACTGGGAAAGAATTTTCAGCTATGACATCTCCAACCAGCGCCTGATCTCTAAAATGTACATGATTCTGTCAAAACTCAACCACAAAAAGACAAACAACCCAATCAAGAAGTGGGCAAAGGATATGAACACACATTTCACTAAAGAAGATATTGAGGCAGCCAACAGATACATGAGAAAATGCTCTCAATCATTAGCCATTAGAGAAATGCAAATTAAAACTACTATGAGATTCCATCTCACACCAGCAAGGCTGGCATTAATCCAAAAAACACAAAATAATAAATGTTGGAGATGCTGCGGAGAGATTGGAACTCTCATACACTGCTGGTGGGAATGTAAAATGGTACAACCACTTTGGAAATCTATCTGGCGTTATCTTAAACAGTTAGAAATAGAACTACCATAGAACCCAGAAATCCCACTCCTCGGAATATACCCTAGAGATACAAGAGCCTTCACACAAACAGATATATGCACACCCATGTTTATTGCAGCTCTGTTTACAATAGCAAAAAGCTGGAAGCAACCAAGGTGTCCATCAACGGATGAGTGGGTAAATAAATTGTGGTATATTCACACAATGGAATACTACGCATCGATAAAGAACACTGACGAATCTCTGAAACATTTCATAACATGGAGGAACCTGGAAGGCATTATGCTGAGCGAAATTAGTCAGAGGCAAAAGGACAAATATTGTATAAGACCACTATTATGAGATCTTGAGAAATAGTAAACCTGAGAAGAACACATACTTTTGTGGTTATGGGGGGGAGGGAGGGAGGGTGGGAGAGGGTTTTTTATTGATTAATCAGTAGATAAAAGCTGCTTTAGGTGAAGGGAAAGACAACACTCAATACATGGAAGGTCAGCTCAATTGGACTGGACCAAAAGCAAAGAAGTTTCCGGGATAAAATGAATGCTTCAAAGGTCAGCGGAGCAAGGGCGGGGGTCTGGGGAACATGGTTTGAGGGAACTTCTATGTCAATTGGCAAAATAATTCTATTATGAAATCATTCTGCATCCCACTTTGAAATGTGGCGTCTGGGGTCTTAAATGCTAACAAGCGGCCATCTAAGATGCATCAATTGGTCTCAACCCACCTGGAGCAAAGGAAAATGAAGAACACCAAGGCCACACGACAACTAAGAGCCCAAGAGACAGAAAGGGCCACATGAACCTGAGACCTACATCATCCTGAGACCAGAAGAACTAGTTGGTGCCCGGCCACAATCGATGACTGCCCTGACAGGGAGCACAGCAGAGGACCCCTGAGGGAGCAGGAGATCAGTGGGATACAGACCCCAAATTCTCATAAAAAGACCAAACTTAATGGTCTGACTGAGACTGGAGGAATCCCGGCAGCCATGCTCCCCAGACCTTCTGTTGACACAGAACAGGAACCATCCCCGAAAACAACTCATCAAAAATGAAAGGGACTGGTCAGCGGGTGGGAGAGAGACGCTGATGAAGAGTGAGCTAATTATATCAGGTGGACACTTGAGAGTGTGTTGGCAACTCTTGTCTGGAGGGGGGATGGGAGGATAGAGAGAGAGGGAAGCAGGCAAAATTGTCAAGAAAGGAGAGACTGAAAGGGCTGACTCAAGAGGGGGAGAGTAAGTGGGAGTAGGGAGTGAGATGTATGTAAACTTATATGTGACAGACTGATTGGATTTGTAAACGTTCACTTGAAGCTTAATAAAAGTTATTAAAAAAAAAACTCAAAAAAAAAACCAAACCAAATTTACACGAATTATTAAAGGGAGTCCTTTGGTCTAAACAACATCAGACCGCAGCTTGAATCTAGGGCACAAGATTGTACCAGCCAGATACTGACATAGGAAATGAACTCTCAAGGACTGTCCAAAACCAAAAGAATTACAACAGGAAACCACCGAGGTTAATCTGTAAATGACAACAGCATCGGAAGAATAAAAGAGGGAATACATGGTGTAGGTATAGAACTTTCTATTGGAGAGGAAGGCAAGGCAATACCAAGTAATAATAGACTGATTCAAACCTAGGAAGATAAGGGTAAATTTCACAGTAACCACAAAGAAATTTATCAAACCTACTCATCAAAAGAAAGAAGAAAAGCATAAAGTCTCAAAAAAACAATATCTACAAAAACAAAATAAATCCATAAACAAAAGGAGTTCAACCCAGGAGAGTACAAGGAACAAAGCAAATGTCAGCACCACAAAAAAAGCATTACCAAATGACAGCAATAAACTCACTCCTATCAATAATTACACTGAATGCAAATGGCATAAATGCACCCATAAAGAGACACAGAGTGACAGAATGGATTAAAAAACCAGGATCCATCAATATGCTGTCTACAAGAGACATGCTTTAGAAACAAAGATGTAAATTTATTAAAAATCAAAGGATGGAAAAAATATATATCAAGCAAATAACTACCAAAAAAGAGCAGGAGTGGCAATACTAACCTCAAATAACATAGACTTTAAAACAAAATCCACCATAAAACACAAAGAAGGACAGTGTATAATGATTAAAGGGATGATTCACCATGAAGACTTAACCATGATAAACATCTACGCACCCAGTGACAGGACTCCAAAATACATAAAACAAACCCCAACAGCATTGAAAAGAGAAATTGACAGTTCCACAATAATAGTAGGAAACTTCAACACACCACTCTCAGTAAAGGACAGAACATCTAGAAAGAAACTCAACAAAGATCCAGAAGAGCTAAAGAGCACAATCTGCCAACTTGAACTTATAGACATATGTAGAACACTCCACCAACAGCTGCAAAGTACACATTTTTTCCCAATTCACATGGAAGGTTCTTCAGAATAGACCACATCTTAGGCCACAGAGCAAACCTCAAAAAAATTCAAAACATTGAGGTAATACAAAATATCTTCTCTGACCACAAGGCCATCAAAGTAGAAACTAACAACAGGAAGAGCAAGGAAATAAATCAATTACATGGAAACTGAATAACACCAATCAGAGATGGAATCAAAAAATTCCTTGAATCAAATGAGAATGAAAACACATCATACCAAAACCTTTGGAACACAGCAAAGGCAGTCCTCAGAGGTCAATTTATAGCAATAGATGCACACATCAAAAAAAGAGGAAAGGGAGAAAATCAAAACATTAGGTTCACAACTTGAACAAATAGAAAGAGATCAGCAAAAGAAGCCCACAGCCACCAGAAGAAAGGAAATAATAAAGACCAGAGCAGAAATAAATGAAACAGAGAACAGAAAAACAACAGAAAGCATAAACAAAATCAAAAGTTGGTTCTTTGAAAGGATCAACAAAATTGGCAAGCCACTGGCCAAAATGACAAAAGAAAAATATGAGAGGGTGCAAATAACCCAAATAAGAAATGAAATGGGGGACATTACAATAGACCCAAATGAAATAAAAAGGATCATAACAGAGTATTATGGAAAACTATAATCCAACACATTCGAAAGCATAGAGGAAATGGACAAATTTCTAGAAACACATTACCTGCCGAAACTAATACAAAATGATGTTGAAAATCTGAACACGTCCATAACAAGAGAAGAGATTGAAAAGGTAATTAAAAAACAAAAAACCCTGGCCCAGATGGCGTCACTGGAGAATTCTATCAGACATTCAGAAAAGAGCTCACACCAGTACTACTCAAACTATTTCAGAACATAGAAAAGGAAGCTATACTGCTGAATTCATTCTATTAAGGCAGCATAACCCTGGCACAAAAAACCAGGCAAAGACATCACAAAAAAAGAAAATTACAGGCCACTGTCTCTCATGCAAAAATTGTAAACAAAATTCTAGCCAATAGAATTCAGCATCATATCAAAAAAATAATACACCAGACCAAGTAGGATTCATACTGGGTATGCAAGGATGGTTCAACATTAGAAAGTCAATCAACGTAATCCACCACATAAATAAAAGTAAAGAATCACATGATCCTCTCAATCAACACAGAGAAGACATTCGACAAAGTCCAACACCCACTCCGGGTAAAAATGGTCAATAAAATAGGTATAGAAGGGAAATTTCTCAACATAATAAAGGGCATACATGCAAAACCAACGGCTAACATCATTCTTAACGGAGAGAGGCTGAAAACATTCCCCTTGAGAACAGGAACAAGAGAAGGATGCCCTTTATCATCACTCCTATTTAACATTGTGCTGGAAGTTCTAGCTAGAGCAATAAGGCAAGAAAAAGAAATAAAAGGCATCCGAATTGGTAATGAAAAAGTTAAACTGTCCATAATTGCAGTTATGATAGTATACATTGAAAACCCAAAAGACTCCGTGAGAAAACTACTGGAACTAATAGAAAGACTTAGCAGATTAGGAGGATACAAGATAAACATACAAAAATCAGGTGGATTCCTATACACTAATAAAGAGAACTACGAAAGGGAAATCAGGAAAACAATACCATTTATAATAGCCACTAAACAAATAAAATAGTTAGGAATAAATCTAACCAGAGATGTAAAGGACCTACACAAAGAAAATTACAAAACACTACTGCAAGAAACCAAAAGAGATCTACACAAATGGAAAAACATAAAAATCTCATTGATAGGGAGACTCAACATTGTGAAAATGACAATTCTACCCAAAGCAATTTACAAATACAAGGCAATCCCGATCCAAATACCCACAACATTCTTTTTTTTTTTTTGGCTCTAAATGAAAGTTTACAAATCAAATCAGTCTCTCATACAGAAATTTATACGCACCTTGCTATGTACACCTAGTTGCTCTCCCCCTAATGAGACAGCACACTCCTTCTCTCCATCCTGTATTCCCCATGTCCATTCAGCCAGCTTCTGTCCACCTGTGCCTTTTCATCTCCCCTCCAGACAGGAGCTGCCCACATAGTCTTATATGTCTACTTGAGTCAAGAGGCTCACTCCTCACCAGTATCATTTTCTATCTGATAGTCCAGACCATTCCCTGTCTGAAGAGTTGGCGTTAAGAATGGTTCCAGTCTTGGGCTAAAAGAAGGTCTGGGGACCATGACCTCTGGGAACCTTCTAGTCTCAGTCAGACCATTAAAGTCTGGTCTTTATACGAGAATTTGAGGTCCCAACAACATTTTTTAAAGAGATGGAAAAAGCAATTACTAACTTTATACAGAAAGGGAAGAGGTCCCGTATAAGTACAGCATTCCTGAAGAAGAAAAATGTAGGAGGACTCGCACTGCCTGACCTCAGAGCCTTCTATACAGCAACGGTAGTCAAAACAGCCTGGTACTGGTACAATGACAGATACATTGACCAACGGAACAGAATTGAGAACCAAGATGTAAACCCATCCACCTATGATCACCTGATCTTTGTCAAGGGCCCAAAGTCCATCAAAAGGGGAAAAGACAGTGTATTTAACAACTGGTA
This sequence comes from Elephas maximus indicus, assembly GCF_024166365.1. Lineage (NCBI taxonomy): Eukaryota > Metazoa > Chordata > Mammalia > Proboscidea > Elephantidae > Elephas > Elephas maximus. Next base: position 114,606,013 of record NC_064846.1, on the reverse strand, counting down.
CAGGCAAAACTGGATGTCCATCTGCAAAAAAATGAAACAGGACCCATACTTTATCCCATATACAAAAACTAACTCAAAATGGATCAAAGACCTAAATAAAAAGCCCAAAACTATGAAGTTCATAGAAGAAAAAATAGGATCAATGCTAGAGGCCCTAATACACAGCATTAACAAGGTAAAAGTAATAACCAACAACACAAAAACTCCAGAACATATCCTAGATAACTGGGATCATCTAAAAATTAAACACGCTCATCAAAAGACTGAACCAAAAGAGTAAAAGAGAACCTACAGACTGGGAAAAAAAATTTGACTATTACAAATCAGACAAAGGTTGAAACTCTAAAATCTACAAGAAAATCCAACACCTCTACTACAAAAAGACAAATAATCCAATTAAAACATGGGCAAAAGATATGAACACTTTACCAAAGAAGACATTCAAGCGGGCAACAGACACGTGAGGAAATGCTCATGATCACTAGCCTTTAGAGAAATGCAAATCAAAACCAAAATGAGATATCATCTCTCCCTGGCCTTACTGGCATGAATCAAAAAAGAAAATGGGAAATAACAAATGTAGGAGAGGCTGGGGAAGATCGGAACTCTTACGCACTGCTGGAGGGAATGCAAAATGATACTACCAGTTTGGAAAACGATATGGAGCTTCCTTAAAATGCTAGAACTAGAAATAACATATGACCCAGCAATTCTACTCCTAGGAATATATCCTAGAGAAATAAAAGTCGTCACACAAATAGACATATGCACACCCATGTTCATTGCAGCATTGTTCACAACAGCAAAACATGGAAACAACTTAGATGCCCATGCACAGATTAATGGATAATCAAACTGTGATACATACACACAATGCAGTGCTATGCGACGATAAAGAACAATGAAGCATCTGTGAAGCATTTCATCACAAGGATGAATCTGGAGGGCATTATGGTGAATGAAATAAGTCAGTCACAAAAGGACAAATACTATATGAGACCATTACCGTAAAAACTCATGAAAAGGACACCACAAGAAAAGAAAAGAAAGTTATAGACCTATATCCCTCATGAATGTAGATGCAAAAATCCTCAACAAAATTCTAGCCAATAGCATTCAACAACATATCAAAAAAATAATTCACCATGACCAAGTGGGATTCATACCAGGTATGCAGGGATGGTTCAACATTAGAAAAACAATTAATATACGCCACCACATAAATAAAACAAAAGACAAGAATCACATGATTTTATCAATTGATGCAGAAAAGGCATTTGACAAAGTTCAACACTCATTCATGATAAAAACTCTCAGCAAAATAGGAATAGAAGGAAAATTCCTCAACGTGATAAAGGGCATTTATACAAAGCCAACAGCCAACATCACCCTAAATGGAGAGAGCCTGAAAGCATTCCCACTGAGATCCGGAACCAGACAAGGATGCCCTTTATCACCACTCATATTCAACATTGTGCTGGAAGTCCTAGCCATAGCACTTAGGCTAGATAAAGAAATAAAGGGCATCCAGATTGGCAAGGAAGAAGTCAAAGTATCTCTATTTGAAGATGACATGATCTTATACACAGAAAACCCTAAGGAATCCTCCAGAAAACTACTGAAACTAACGGAAGAGGTCAGCAGAGTATCGGGACACAAGATAAACATACGAAAATCAGCTGGATTCCTCTACACCAACAAAAAGAACATCGAAGAGGAAATTACCAAATCAATGCCATTTACAGTAGCCCAGAGAAGATAAAATACTTAGGAATAAATCTCACCAGAGATGTAAAAGACTTAAACAAAGAAAACTACACTACACTTCTGCAAGAAACCCAAAGAGACTTACATAAGTGGAAGAACATTCCTTGCTCGTGGATAGGAAGACTTAACATTACAAAAATGTCTATTCTACCAAAAGTGATCTATACATTTAATGCAATTCCCATCCAAATCCCAACGACATTCTTTAGTGAGATGGAGAAACAAATCACCAACTTCATATGGAAGGGAAAGAGGCCCCAGATAAATAAGACATTACTGAAAAAGAACAAAGTGGGAGGCCTCACTCTACCTGATTTTGGAACCTATTATATATCCCCACAGTAGTCAAAACAGCCTGGTACTGGTACAACAACAGATACATGGACCCATGGAACAGAATTGAGAATCCAGACATAAATCCATCCACATATGAGCAGTTGATATTTGACAAAGGCCCCAACACAGTTTAATGGGGAAAACACAGTCTCTTTAACAAATGGTGCTGGCATAACTGGATATCCATCTGCAAAAAAATGAAACATGACCCATACCTCACTCCATGCACAAAAACTAATTCAAAATGGATCTAAGACCTAAATATAAAATCTAAAACGACAAAGATCATGGAAGAAAAAATAGGGACAACGTTAGGAGCCCTAATACATGGCATAAACACCATACAAAACATTATAAAGAATGTAGAAGAAAAACTAGATAACTGGGAGCTCCTAAAAATCAAACACCTATGCTCATCCAAAGACTTCACCAGAAGAGTAAAAAGACTACCTACAGACTGGGAAAAAGTTTTTAGCTATGACATTTCTGATCAGCGCCTGATCTCTAAAATCTACATGACACTGCAAAAACTCAACTGCAAAAAGACAAATAACCCAATTAAAAAATGGGCAAAAGATATGAATGGACACTTCACTAAGGAAGACATTCAGGTAGCTAACAGATATATGAGGAAATGTTCACGATCATTAGCCATTAGAGAAATGCAGATCAAAACTACAATGAGATTTCATCTCACTCCAACAAGACTGGCATTAATCCAAAAAACACAAAATAATAAATGTTGGAGAGGCTGTGGAGAGATTGGAGCTGGGATGCAGCAACCAAGGTGGGATGCAGAATATTTTCTTAATAGGTTTTATTATGTCTATTGACTTAGATGTCCCCTGAAACCATGGCCCCAATCCCTCACCCCTGCTACACTGGCCTTCAAAGCATTCAGTTTATTCTGGAAACTTCTTTGCTTTTCATTTAGTCCAGTTGTGCTGACCTTGCCTGTATTGTGTGTTATCTTTCTTGAAACCTAAAGTAGTTCTTATCAAGTATCTAATTAGTGAATACCCCTCTTCCACCTCCCCTCCCTGCCCCCCTCATAACCATCAAAGAATATTTTCTTCTCTGTTTAAACTATTTCTTGAGTTCTTATAATAGTGGCCTTATACAATATTTGTCCTTTTGGAACTGACTAATTTCACTCAGCATAATGCCTTCCAGGTTCCTCCATGTTATGAAATGTTTCACAGATTGCCCACTGTTCTTTATCGATGCGTAGTATTCCATCGTGTGAATATACCATAATTTATATATCCATTCATCTGTTGATGGGCATCTTGGTTGCTTCCACCTTTTTGCAATTGTAAACAGTGCTGCAATGTGTTAAGGCTCTTATTTCTCTAGGATATATTCCAAGGAGCGGGATTACTGGATCATATGGTAGTTCTATTTCTAACTTTTTAAGGAAGCGCCAAATCGATATCCAAAGTGGTTGTACCATTTTACATTCCCACCAGCAGTGTATAAGTGTTCCAGTCTCTCCACAGCCTCTCCAACATTTATTGTTTAGGGTTTTCTAGATTAATGCCAGCTTTTTTCTTGGGGCCACATGAAATCTCATTGTAGTTTTGATTTGCATTTCTCTAATGGCTAATGATGGTGAGCATTTCCTCATGTATCTGTTAGCTACCTAAATCTCTTCTTCAGTGAAGTGTCTATTCATAACTTTTTTAAAAAATAATGTTTATTGTGCTTTAAGTGAAAGTTTACAAATCAAGCCATTCTCTCACATATAAACTTATATACACCTTACTACATATTCCCATTTTTTCTCCCCCTAATGAGTCAGCCGGCTCCCTCCTTCCAGTCTCTCCTTTCATGGCTGTTCTGCCAGTTTCTAACCCTCTCTACCCTCCCCTCCAGACAGTAGATGCTAACACAGCCTCAAGTGTCCACCTGATACAAGTAGCTCACTCCTCATCAGCATCTCTCTCCAACCCACTGTCCAGTCCAATCCATGTCTCATGAGTAGTCTTCGGGAATGGTTCCTGTCCTGGGCCAACAGAAGGTTTGGGGACCATGACTGCTGGGATTCGTCTAGTCTCAGTCAGACCATTAAGTCTGGTCTTTTTATGAGAATTTGGGGTCTGCATCCCACTGATCTCCTGCTTCCTCAGGTGTTCTCCGTTGTGCTCCCTGTCAGGGCGGTCATTGGTTGTGGCCGGGCACCATCTAGTTCCTCTGGTCTCCGGATGATGTAAGTCTATGGTTCCTGCGGCCCTTTCTGTCTCTTGGGCTCATAGTTATCGTGTGACCTTGGTGTTCTTCATTCTCCTTTGCTCCAGGTGGGTTGAGACCAATTCATGCATCTTAGATGCCTGCTTCTTAGCATTTAAGACCCCAGACACCACATTTCAAAGTTGAATGCAGAATGTTTTCATAATAGAATTATTTTGCCAATTGACTTAGAAGTCCCCTTAAGCCATAGTCCCCAAATCCCCGCCCTTGCTCCGCTGACCTTCGAAGCATTCAGTTTATCCCAGAAACTTCTTTCCTTTTGGTCCAGTCCAGTTGAGCTGACCTTCCATGTATTGAGTATTGTCCTTTCCTTCACCTAAAGTAGTTCTTATCTACTAACTAATCAGTAAATAACCTCTCCCACCCTCCCTCCCTTCCCCCGTCGTAACCACAAAAGCATGTGTTCTTCTCAGTTTATACTATTTCTCAAGACCTTGTAATAGTGGTCTTATACAATATTTGTCCTTTTGCCTCTGACTAATTTCACTCAGCATAATGCCTTCCAGGTTCCTCCATGTTATGAAATGTTTCACAGATTCGTCACTGTTCTTTATCGATGCGTAGTATTCCATTGTGTGAATATACCACAATTTATTTAACCATTCATCTGTTGATGAACACCTTGGTTGCTTCCAGCTTTTTGCTATTGTAAACAGAGCTGCAATAAACATGGGTGTGCATATATCTGTTTGTGTGAAGGCTCTTATTTCTCTAGGGTATATTCCGAGGAGTGGGATTTCTGGGTTGTATGGTAGTTCTATTTCTAACTTTTTAAGAAAACGCCAGATAGATTTCCAAAGTGGTTGTACCATTTGACATTCCCACCAGCAGTGTAGAAGTGTTCCAATCTCTCCACAGCCTCTCCAACATTTATTATTTTGTGTTTTTTGGATTAATGCCAGCCTTGTTGGAGTGAGATGGAATCTCATCGTAGTTTTGATCTGCATTTCTCTAATGGCTAATGATTGAGAGCATTTTCTCTGGTATCTGTTAGCTGCCTGAATATCTTCTTTAGTGAAGTGTGTGTTCATATCCTTTGCCCACTTCTTGATTGGGTTGTTTGTCTTTTTGTGGTTGAGTTTTGACAGAATCATATAGATTTTAGAGATCAGGCACTGGTCAGAGATGTCATAGCTGAAAATTCTTTCCCAGTCTGTAGGTGGTCTTTTTACTCTTTTGGTGAAGTCTTTAGATGAGCATAGGTGTTTGATTTTTAGGAGCTCCCAGTTATCTGGTTTCTCTTCGTCATTTCTGGTAATGTTTTGTATTCTGTTTATGCCTTGTATTAGGGCTCCTAGGGTTGTCCCTATTTTTTCTTCCATGATCTTTATCGTTTTAGTCTTTATGTTTAAGTCTTTGATCCACTTGGAGTTAGTTTTTGTGCATGGTGTGAGGTATGGGTCCTGTTTCATTTTTCTGCAAATGGATATCCAGTTATGACAGCACCATTTGTTAAAAAGACTATCTTTTCCCCAATTAACTGACACTGGGCCTTTGTCAAATATCAGCTGCTCAGACATGGATGGATTTATATCTGGGTTCTCAATTCTGTTCCATTGGTCTATGTGCCTGTTGTTGTACCTGTACCAGGCTGTTTTGACTCCTGTGGCTGTATAATAGGTTCTAAAATCAGGTAGAGTGAGGCCTCCCACTTTCTTCTTCTTTTTCAGTAATGCTTTGCTTATCCGAGGCTTCTTTCCCTTCCATATGAAGTTGGTGATTTGTTTCTCCATCACATTAAAAAATGTCATTGGAATTTGGATTGGAAGTGCATTGTATGTATAGATGGCTTTTGGTAGAATAGACATTTTTACTATGTTAAGTCTTCCTATCTATGAGCAAGGTATGTTTTTCCACTTAAGTATGTCCTTTTTAGTTTCTTGTAGTAGTACTTTGTAGTTTTCTTTATATAGGTCTTTTACATCTTTGGTAAGAATTATTCCTAAGTATTTTATCTTCTTGGGGGCTACTGTGAATGGTATCGATTTGGTTATTTCCTCTTCAATGTTCTTTTTGTTGATGCAGTGGAATCCAAGTGATTTTTGTATGTTTATCTTATAACCTGAGACTCTGCCAAACTCTTCTATTAGTTTCAGTAGTTTTCTGGAGGATTCCTTAGGGTTTTCTGTGTATAAGATCATGTCATCTGCAAATAGAGATAATTTTACTACCTTCTTGCCAATCCGGATGCCCTTTATTACTTTGTCTAGCCTAATTGCTCTGGCTAGGACCTCTAGCACAATGTCGAATAAGAGCGGTGATAATGGGCATCCTTCTCTGATTCCCGTTCTCAAGGGAAATGCTTTTAGGCTCTCTCCATTTAGAGTGATGTTGGCTGTTGGCTTTGTTGTTGAGGTATTTTCCTTCAATTCCTATTTTGCTGAGAGTTTTTATCATAAATGGGTGTTGGACTATGTCAAATGCCTTTTCTGCATCAATTGATAAGATCATGTGGTTTTTGTCTTTTGTTTTATTTATATGGTGGATTACATTAATGGTTTTTCTAATATTAAACCAGCCTTGCATACCTGGTATAAATCCCACTTGGTCATGGTGAATTATTTTTTTGATATGTTGTTGAATTCTATTGGCTAGAATTTTGTTGAGGATTTTTGCATCTATGTTCATGAGGGATATAGGTGTGTAATTTTCTTTTTTTTGTGATGTCTTTACCTGTTTTTGGTATCAGGGATACGGTGGCTTCATAGAATGAGTTAGGCAGTATTCCGTCATTTTCTATGGTTTGAAATACCTTTAGTAGTAGTGGTGTTAACTCTTCTCTGCAAGTTTGGTAGAACTCTGCAGTAAAGCCATCCAGGCCAGGGCTTTTTTTTGTTGGGAGTTTTTTGATTACCGTTTCAATCTCTTTTTGTGTTATGGGTCTATTTAGTTGGTCTACTTCTGAATGTGTTAGTTTAGGTAGGTAGTGTTTTTCCAGGAATTCATCCATTTCTTCTAGGTTTTCAAATTTGTTAGAGTACAATTTTTCCTAATAATCTGATATGATTCTTTTAATTTCAGTTGGGTCTGTTGTGATGTGGCCCATCTCATTTCTTATTCGGGTTATTTGTTTCCTTTCCTGTATTTCTTTAGTCAGTCTGGCCAATGGTTTATTAATTTTGTTAATTGTTTCAAAGAACCAGTTCTTGGCTTTGTTAATTCTTTCAATTGTTTTTCTGTTCTCTAACTCATTTAGTTCAGCTCTAATTTTTATTATTTGCTTCCTTCTGGTGCCTGATGGATTCTTTTGTTGCTCACTTTGTATTTGTTCAAGTGTAGGGACAGTTCTCTGCTTTTGGCTCTTTTTTCTTTTTGTATGTGTGCATTTATCGATATAAATTGGCCTCTGAGCACTGCTTTTGCTGTGTCCCAGAGGTTTTGATAGGAAGTATTTTCATTCTCGTTGAATTCTATGAATTTCTTTATTCCCTCCTTAATGTCTTCTATAACCCAGTCTTTTTTCAGCAGGGTATTGTTCAGTTTCCAAGTGTTTGATTTCTTTTCCCTAATTTTTGTGTTATTGATTACCACTTTTATGGCCTTGTGGTCTGAGAAGATGCTTTGTAATATTTCGATGTTTTGGATTCTGCAAAGGTTTGTTTTATGACCTAATATGTGGTCTATTCTAGAGAATGTTCCATGTGCGCTCGAAAAAAAAAGTATACTTTGCAGCAGTTGGGTGGAGAGCTCTGTATAAGTCAATGAGGTCAAGTTGGTTGATCGTAGTAATTAGGTCTTCTGTGTCTCTATTGAACTTCTTACTTGATGTCCTGTCCTCCGAAAGTGGTGTGTTGAAGTCTCCTACTATAATTGTGGAGGTGTCTATCTCACTTTTCAGTTCTGTTAAAATTTGATTTGTGTATCTTGCATCCCTGTCATTGGGTGCATAAATATTTAATATGGTTATAGCTTCCTTGTCAATTGTCCCTTTTATCATTATGTAGTGTCCTTCTTTATCCTTTGTGGTGGATTTAACTTTAAAGTCTATTTTGTCAGAAATTAATATTGCTACTCCTGCTCTTTTTTGCTTATTGTTTGCTTGATATATTTTTTTCCATCCATTGAGTTTTAGTTTGTTTGTGTCTCTAAGTCTAAGGTGTGTCTCTTGTAGGCAGCATATAGACGGGTCGTGTTTCTTTACCCAGTCTGAGACTCTCTGTCTCTTTATTGGTGTGTTTAGTCCATTTACATTCAGCGTAATTATAGATAAGAACGTGTTTAGTGCTGTCATTTTGATGCCTTTTTATGTGTGTTGTTGACAATTTCATTTTTCCACTTACATTTTTGTGCTGAGGCGTTTTTCTTTGTAACTTGCGTGTTCCTCATTTTCATAGTATTTGACTTTATGTTTGCGGAGTCGTTACGTTTTTCTTGGTTTTTATTTTGAGTTATGGAGTTGTTATACCTCTTTGTGGTTACCTTAATATTTGCCCTTATTTTTCTAAGTAAAAACCTAACTTGTATTGTCCTATATCACCTTGTATCCCTCTCCATATGGCAGTTCTATGCCTCCTGTATTTAGTCCCTCTTTTTGATTATTGTGATCTTTTACATATTGACTTCAATGATTCCCTGTTTTGAGCTTTTTTTCTTTTTTTAATTAATGTTAATTTGTTTTTATGATTTCCCTATTTGAGTTGATATCAGGGTGCTCTGTTCTGTGAGCTTGTGTTGTGCTGGTATCTGATATTATTGGTTTTCTGACCAAAGAATTTCCTTTAGTATTTCTTGTAGCTTTGGTTTGGTTTTTGCAAATTCTCTAAGCTTGTGTTTATCTGTAAATGTCTTAATTTCGCCTTCATATTTGAGAGAGAGTTTTCCTGGATATATGATCCTTGGCTGGCAGTTTTTCTCCTTCAGTGCTCTGTATATGTCATGCCTTCTTGACTGCATGGTTTCTGCTGAGTAGTCTGAACTTATTCTTATTGATTCTCCTTTGTAGGAGACCTTTCTTTTCTCCCTGGCTGCTTTTAAAATTTTCTGTTTATCTTTGGTTTCGGCAAGTTTGGTGATAATATGTCTTGGTGATTTTCCTTTTGGATCAATCTTAAATGGGGTTCGATAAGCATCTTGGATAGATATCCTTTTGTCTTTCTTGATGTCAGGGAAGTTCTCTGTCAGCAGATCTTCAACTATTCTCTCTCTGTGTTTTCTGTTATCCCTACCTGTTCTGGGACTCCAATCACACGCAAGTTATCCTTCTTGATAGAGTCCCACATGATTCTTAGGGTTTCTTCATTTTTTTTAATTCTTTTATCTGATTTTTTTCAGCTATATTGGTGTCAATTCCCTGTTCCTCCAGATGTCCCAGTCTGCATTCTAATTGCTCGAGTCTGCTTCTCTGACTTCCTATTGCATTGTCTAATTCTGTAATTTTATTGTTAATCTTTAGGATTTCTGAATGCTGTCTCTCTATGGATTCTTGCAACTTATTAATTTTTCCACTATGTTCTTGAATAATCTTTTTGAGTTCTTCAACTGTTTTATCAGTGTGTTCCTTGGCTTTTTCTGAGCTTGCCTTATTTCATTTCTGAGGTCATCCCTGATGTCTTGAAGCATTCTGTAAATTAGTTTTTCATATTCTGTATCTGGCAATTCCAGGATTGTATCTTCATTTGGGAAAGATTTTGATTCTTTAGTTTGGGGAGTTGTAGAAGCAGACATGGCCTGCTTCTTTATGTGGTTTGATATTGACTGCTGTCTCTGAGCCATCACTAAGATATTGTAGTGATTTATTCTATATTTGCTCACTGAGTCTTATCTTGTTTTGTTTTCTTTCAATATACATAGATGGGCTACTAGATTGCACTGTCTTGAGTGCTGTAGCCCTTGAATCACTTATGTCCTATTACCAGCTGGTTTGGGCTGTTACCAGATATATAAGCCTGAGTCCATTCACTATTCTTGAGTAGAAACTGTTTTTGGTTCATCAAGTGTGTGGTGCAGACTGTCACCTATCCACCTAGAGAAGTAGTGGTGATAGTTGTGTGCACCAGATTCTAGTAGCAGCTGGGGTTCACACTCCAGGGGGGACAGGATGCTGACAGGCTTCCCCCAAGTGTCAGTGAGGTAGGTGTGTCTCCATTCCTAAAGCACCTTGGTGGGTGGGCTCTGCAGCTGTACCTTAGGCCCCCAGTGCAAGTACCTCTACAGATTGGTAGGTGTCACCCTCCTTAGAACCCTAAGGCAGGAGGCTAGGTGGTCTAGGGGGAGCTTCAGCCCTCAGTTCCCTGTTGTGGGTCAGTGAGGGCTCTGTTGAATACGCAGAGATATCAGACCTGGGAAACTTGTCTTCCCAGTAATCCCATAAAACAATTGCAGTCAGATCCCTATCAGAAATGCCTTTGCATTATAATAGCCGCCTTGTTCCCTGTAGGGATGAAAGCCAGAGACTGTGAATCACATATGCTTGGCTGGAACTGGTTCTGTGTTTTTAGTCCAATTAGGGAAGGATTTTTAGTCCCTGGGTTTTTTGTAGTTGCTTCTTTCAGGCCAGGAGAATGGGTTAGGAAAAGACAAAAACAAAAGGAAAGAAAGAAGAACCACAGAGCAGTTTACTTTCTGGCTCAGGAAATTCCAATGTTAATGAAGCAGTCTGGGAAGGGGAGGGGAGAGTTCAGATAAGTAGGAGAGAGTAGTACCCCAGAATATAGACAAAGTTACTTATCTTGGTTGGGATGACTGTTTTATCTGAGATTCCCAAGGGGCGTGTCATCGACTGTGTGCGCTGGCTGGGTAGAGATTGCCCCCGAGGGTCAGGCCCGAGTCCGGTGCTTGCACTGTCTCGGAAGCCGTCGTTAGTTCCTCCGCTCCCAGTCCAAAGCCCAGCGCCAAGGTTCCCCGGCAGGGACGCCACACTCCCGGCTCCAAAACCAGTCATTGCCTCCCGGTGACTTCTCTTCCCGCCAGCCGTGTCGCCGCGCCGCCTGCGCACACTGGCTGGGCCCCCCCCAAGGTCAGTTCAGGGGGCTAGGGCTGCGCCCCCTGTTTGCGCCATCTCAGGATGCCGTGCTCAGCTCCCCTGTGCCCAGTCCAAAGCCCGGTGCCAAGGTTTTCTGACTGGGGCGCTGGCTCCAGGCTCCGAAAACAGTCGCTGCTTCCCCGTGGTTGTTCTTTCTCAGTCTCTGTCACTCAGGTCAACTCTTTAAATCTGTGTTTGTTGTTCAGGGTTCATAGATTGTCATGTATGTGATCGATTCACTTGTTTTTCCAAGTCTTTGTTGCAAGAGGGATCCGAGGTAGCGTCTACCTAGTCAGCCATCTTGGCCCCGCTATTGGCTAGAATTTTGTTGAAAATATTTGCATCTACATTTATGAGGGATGTACGTCTAAAATTTTCTTTTCTTCTGGTGTCTTTACCTGGTTTTTGTATCAGGGATATGGTGGCTTGAGTTTGGAAGTATTCTGTCCTTTTTATGCTCTGAAATACCTTTAGTAGCAGTGGTGTTAACTCTTCTCTGAAAGTTTGGTAGAACTCTGCAGTGAAGCCGTCGGGGCCAAGATTTTTTTTGTTGTTGTTGGGATTTTTTTGATTACCTTTTCAATCTCTCCTTTTACTATGGGTCTCTTTAGTTGTTCTACCTGTTTTGTGTTAGTTTAGGTAGGTAGTGTGTTTCTAGGAATTCATCCATTTCTTCCAGGTTTTCAAATTTGTTTGAGTATAGTTTTTCATAGTAATCCGATAAAAAAAAAATCCGATATGCTTCTTTAAATTTCACTTGGGTCTGTTGTAATATCGCCCATCTCATTTCTTATTCAGGTTATTTGCTTCCTCTCCTGTTTTTCTTTTGTCAATTTGGCCCGTGGTTTATCAATTTTCTTGATTTTTAAAAAAAACCAGCTTTGGGTCTTGTTAATTCTTTCAATTGTTTTTCTGTTTTCTATTTCATTTAGCTTAGCTCTAATTTTTATTTTTTGTTTTCTTCTGGTGCCTGAGGGCTTCTTTGTTGCTCTCTTTCTATTTGTTCAAGTTGTAGGGATAATTCTTTGATTTTGTCCATTATTTCTTTTTGTATGTGTGCATTTATTGATATAAATTGATCTCTGAGCACTACTTTTGCTTAGTCCCAAAGGTTCTGATAGGAAGTCTTTTCATTCTCATTGGATTCTATTAATATCTTTATTTCTCTCTTTATGTTTTCTATGACCCAGTCATTTTTAGCACAGAATTGTTCATTTTCCAAGTGTTTCATTTCTTTTCCCTGCTTTTTCTGTTATTTATTTTCACTTTTATGGCCTTATTGTCAGAAAAGAAGCTTTGTAATATTTTGATGTTTTGGATTTTGCTGAGGCCTGCTTTATGACCTAATATGTGGTCTATTCTAGAGAATGTTCCACGTGCACTAGAAAAGAAGGTATACTTTGCTGCTGTTGGGGGGAGTGTTCTGTATATGTCTATGAGATCAAGTTGGTTGATTGTGGCATTTAGATCTTCCGTGTCTTTATTGAGCTTCTTTCTGGATGTCCTGTCCTTCACTGAAAGTGGTGTGTTGAAGTCTCCTACTATTTTTGTGGAGCTGTCTATCTCCCTTTTCAATGCTGGTAGAGTTTGTTTTATGTATCTTGCAGCTCTGTCATTGGGTGCATAGATAATTAATATGGATATATCTTCTGGGTATATTGTCCCTTTAATCATTATATAGTGTCCTTCCTTATCCTTTCTGATGGATTTAACTTTAAAGTCTATTTTTTCAGTAATTAATATTGCCACTCCTGCTCTTTTTTGATTGTTATTTGCTTGAGAAATTTTTTTCCATCCTTTGAGCTTTAGTTTGTTTTTGTTTCTACTTCTAAGGTGTGTCTCTTGTAGGCAGCATATAGATGGATCTTTTTTTTTTTAATCCATTGTGCCACTCTCTGCCTCTTTATTGGTGCATTTAGTCCATTTACATTCAGCGTAATTATGGATACGTATGAATTTAGTGCTATTGTTTTGATGTCTTTTTTCGTGTGTTGTTGACAGTTTCTTTTTCCCACTTAATTTTATGTGCTGAGCAGATTATCTTTATATACTGTCCTTTCCTCATGTTCGTTGTTGTTGATTTTGTTTCTGCTGAGTCTCTATTTTTTTTCTTGTATTTTATTTTGATGAGTAGGATAGTTTCTCTCCTTTGTGGATACCTTATTATTTACCCCTATTTTTCTAAATTTAAAACTAACTTTTATTTCTTTGTATCGTATCTTCTTCTCCATATGGAAGACGTATGATTACATTTCTTAGTCCCTCTTTATTGTTTTAATGTTTTCTTCTTTTATATAATAAGATTGCTGTTACCCTGTTTTGAGCTTTTTTTTTTTTTTTAGGCTTGCTTTGTTTTTTCGATTTCCCTTTTTAGGTTGAGTTCTGATTGCTCTGCCCAGTGTTCTAGTCTTGGGTTGATACCTGATATTATTGATTTTCTAACCAAAGAACTCCCTTTAGTATTTCTTGTAGTTTTGGTTTGGTTTTTACGAATTCCCTCAACTTGTGTTTATCTGGAAATGTCCTAATTTCACCTTCATATTTAAGAGACAATTTTGCTGGATGTATGATTCTTGGCTGGCATTTTTTTAAAATATGTCATCCCATTGCCTTCTTGCCTGCATGGTTTCTGCCGAGTAGTCCAGGCTTATTCTTATCGGCTCTCCTTTGTAGGTGACTTTTCGTTTATCCCTAGCTGCTCTTAAAATTCTGTTTACCTCTGGTTTTGGCAAGTCTGATTATAATATGTCTTGGTGACTTTCTTTTAACATCTACCTCATGTGGAGTTCGATGAGCATCTTGGATAGATATCTTCTCATCTTTCATGATATCAGGGAAGTTTTCTGCTAACAAATCTTCAGCAATTCTCTCTGTATTTTCTGTTATCTCTCCCTGTTCTGGTACTCCATTATCCGTAGGTTATTTCTCTTGATAGAGTCCCACATGATTCTTAAGGTTTCTTTATTTTTTTTAATTCTTTTATCTGATTTTTCTTCAGATATATTAGTTCCAAGTGATTTATCTTCAAGTTAGAAATTCTGGCTTCTGCTCACTCAATTCTGCTCCTATGACTTTCTACTGAGTTGTCTACTTCTGTAATTTTATTGTTAATCTTCTGAATTTCTTATTGCTGTCTGTCTATGGATTTTTCTAGCTTATTGAATTTTTCATTATATTCCTGAATAATCTTTCTAATTTCTTCAATTGCTTTATCTATGTGTTCCTTGGCTGCTTCTGTGTATTGCCACATTTCCTTCCTGATTTCTTGAAGGGTTCTGTATATTATTCTTTTGTATTCTGGCTCTGGTAATTCCAGGAATGCACTTTCATCTAGAAGATCCCTGGATTCTTTTTTTTACGAGCTTGTTGAGGTGATCAGTGTCTGTTTCTTTACGTGGCTTGCTATTGACTGTTGTCTCCTAACCATCTATAAGTTATTGTATTAGCTTATTTTTGCTTACTGTGTTGTAGGTTCTCACTTTGTTTTGTTTTGATATGCCGGAATGGGTTGCTTGAGTAAGCTAAATTGATTACACATTTGGAGCTCTGACGTCCTGTCCCCAGATGGCTAGAGCTGTTATCAGGTCTATCAGTCTAGGAATTCATTCATTTTTCTTGTATAAATTCATCTCAGGTGTCCAGGTAGCTGATCATCAAGTGTGTGGTAGAAGCTCTGTCCTACATTCTTAGAGGGACAGGGGTGATTGGTGTATGTACCCATATCTGATTGCAGCAGGGGGTTACTCTCTGAACAAGGCAGTAGGCTGAGAACAGACCCCTGAGTGTCTCTGAGGAAAGCACGTCCCTATTCCCTAGAGCATGCTGGTAAGTTGGTTTTGTAGATGGACCATGGGCACCCAACGTTTTTGGTTGTAAGGACTGGGGGGTACCAGTTATCCTTGGACCCCTGTCGTGGGTGGATTGGTGACCTGAATGGAGCTACCAGTCCTTAGGCCCCTGATGTGGTTAGGGGAGGACCCTGTTTAACAGGCCAAGCAATGTCAAACATCAAACACCCACCTCTCCACCACAGAGCTGAAACTGTTGGAGTCTGCCAACAAGGGCCTATTCTCCCAAAATAGGCCCACACAGGTCCATGCAGAAGGGAAAGGTGCTCAAAGTCCACAGGCCATTTATGCCTGAACAGGAGCCACTTCTGTCCTGAGGTCCCCCAGTTAGTGGAGCTGGCAAATTATCTTTTCCCCAGTTACAATTTTTTTCCTTCTCCAAGGCCGGGAGGGTGGCTCTGGGTGCTCAACAGGGTCTATCTCAGGCTCACGGAATTCAGTCACTGAAGCCAGCTAGGGGGTTTGGGTGCAGTAAAATATACACAAGTATTTAGCTTTTGCTGAGACCGCTGTTCTTCTCAGGTTCCGGAGGTGTGAGTAGGCTGAGTGGCTGGCTGCCTCTCCCTGAGGAAACTTTGGCCGAGCACTAGTACCAGCCCGCAGCTGCTGCCGCCCCGGGAATGGTGCCTGAGGGCTCCCCACGATTCAGGTTCAGTAACTCCTCGCCATTTTTAAACCGTCTCTTCCTCCCCCTGCCCCTCAGTTTGTTTTCTAAGCTTGCCTTTGTTGCTCAGGGCTCCTAGCTTGTCATAAATATGCTTGTTTCAGTTGTAAATAGGGCTCGCTGGAAGAGTCTGTCTGTTCCGCCATCTTGGCTCTGCCTCCCCTAAATAAATAAATCTTGATGTCTGGTAGGAGAAGTCACCTTTCCCCTTCACTCTTGTTCAGAATTTCGTTAACTGTCTCATACAAATTCTTTACATATAAATTTTAGGATCCCTTTCACAAATTCTGTGAAAAATTCTATTGGGATTTGAGATTTAATTTAACTTCATTTACAGATTATTTAGGGAGAGTTAATAGCTTTTTGATACAGAGACTTACCATCAAATAACTTGTTATAGCTCTCCATTTATTCAGGCAGGTCCTTTTTCATGCCTTTTAATAAAGCTCCATATTTTTCTTAAAAGACTTTTGTAGGTCCAGAACAAGATGGCAATTTGAGCAGCTGTGCATTCCTGTCCTTCCACAAAACACCAAAAACCAAGTAACAAAAAGAAACAAATCCAAAAAACTTAGCAGAAACTGGCAGAAACAACTTTGTCAGAATTCTGGAAACCAGTCAAAGGGTTATTGCAGCTAAGTGAATGATGGAGCAAAAGAAAGGGGGCATATAAATGGTAGGAAAACTTTATACATGTCACATCTCACCCTCTCCTCAGCCCATCCTGGCCATCTTAAAGCAGCAGTGGCCCTCACTCCTGGTCACTGACTCTAGAGGGAGCAGAGCCAACTTTATTCCAAAATTATTATGTGTGTCTGTTCTAACCTGTCTGGGGGCTTCCTGAAAAACTGAATCAAGGAGCTTCTCTCAGTTTGACCTGTCTACGTGCTCAAGCAGAGTTGAGGGAGAGCAGGATATAACCTAAGGCTGTAACTACCTGGGGATAAAGAATGCTTTTAAAGCATACAATACGCACCTAAATACTGGAAGAAGGGGTCTGGGTGAGAGTTTCTTTGGGAAATTCTTTTTTTTTTTTTTTTTGGTAATAATTTTTATTGTGCTTTAAGTGAAAGTTTACAAATCAAGTCAGTCTCTCACACAAAAACCCATATACACCTTGCTACACACTCCCAATTTCTCTCCCCCTAATGAGACAGCCCGCTCACCCTCCACTCTCTCTTTTCCTGTCCATTTTGCCAGCTTCTAACCCCCTCCACACTCTCATCTCCCCTCCAGACAGGAGATGTCAACATAGTCTCAAGCGTCTACCTGATCCAAGAAGCTCACTCCTCACCAGCATCCCTCTCCAACCCATTGTCCAGTCCAATCCATGTCTGAAGAGTTCTCTTCGGGAATGTTTCCTGTCCTGGGCCAACAGAAGGTCTGGGGTCCATGACCACTGGGTTCCTTCCAGTCTCCGTCAGACCATTAAGTCTGGTCTTATGAGAATTTAGGGTCTGCATCCCACTGATCTCCTGTTCCCTCAGGTGTTCTCTGTTGTGTTCCCTGTCAGGGCAGTCATCGGTTGTAGCCAGGCACCATCTGGTTCTTCTGGTCTCAGGATGATGTAGTCTCTGGTTCATGTGGCTCTTTCTATCTCTCGGGCTCGTAATTACCTTGTGTCCTTGGTGTTCCTCATTGTCCTTTAATCCAGGTGGGTTGAGACCAATTGATGCATCTTAGATGGCTGCTTGCTAGCGTTCAAGACCCCAGATGCCACTCTTCAAAGTGGGATGCAGAATGTTTTCTTCATAGTTTTTATTATGCCAATTGACTTAGATGTCCCCTGAATTGACTTAGATGTTCCAAGACTCCTGACTATGCTGGCCTTCGAAGCATTCAGTCTATTCAGGAAACTTCTTTGCTCTTGGTTTAGTTCAATTGTGCTGACCTCCCCTGTATTGTGTGCTGTCTTTCCCTTCACCTAAAGTAGTTCTTATCTACTATCTAATTAGTGAATGCCCCTCTCCCACTCCCCCTTAACAACAAAAGAATGTTTTCTTCTCTGTTTAAACTATTTCTCAAGTTCTTATAATAGTGGTCTTATTCAATATTTGTCCTTTTCCAACTGACTAAATTCACTCAGCATAATGCCTTTCAGGTCCTACATGTTCTGAAATGTTTCACAGATTCCTCGATATTCTTTATCGATGTGTAGTATTCCATTGTGTGAATATAACATAATTTATTTATCCATTGCCCCATCGATGGACACCTTGGTTTCTTCTATCTTTTTGCTATTGTAAACAGTGCTGCAATAAACATTTGTTTGCATATATCCGTTCATGTAAAGACTCTTATTTCTCTAGGATATATTCCCAGGATTGGGATTGCTAGACCGTATGGTAGTTCTATTTCTAGCTTTTTAAGGAAGTGCCAAATCGATTTCCAAAGTGGTTGTACCATTTCACATTCCCACCAGCAGTGTAGAAGTGTTCCAATCTCTCCACAGCCTCTCCAACATTTATTATTTTGTGTTTTTTGGATAAATGCCAGCCTTGTTGGAGTGAGATGAAATCTCAATTTAGTTTTGATCTGCATTTCTCTAATGGCTAATGATTGTGAACATTTCCTCATATATTTGTTAGCTACCTGAATGTTTTCCTTAGTGAAGTGTCCATTCATATCTTTTGCCCATTTTTTAATTGGGTTATTTGTCTTTTTGCAGTTGAGTTTTTGCAGTGTCATGTAGATTTTAGAGATCAGGTGCTGATCAGAAATGTCATAGCTAAAAACTTTTTCCCAGTCTGTAGGTAGTCTTTTTACTCTTCTGGTGAAGTCTTTGGATGAGCATAGGTGTTTGATTTTTAGGAGCTCCCAGTTATCTAGTTTTTCTTCTACATTCTTTATAATGTTTTGTATGGTGTTTATGCCATGTATTAGGGCTCCTAACGTTGTCCCTATTTTTTCTTCCATGATCTTTCTCGTTTTAGATTTTATGTTTAGATCTTTGATCCATTTTGAATTAGTTTTTGTGCATAGAGTGAGGTATGGGTCATGTTTCATTTTTTTGCAAATGGATATCCAGTTATGCCAGCACCATTTGTTAAAGAGACTGTGTTTTCCCCATTAAACTGTGTTGGGGCCTTTGTCAAATATCAACTGCTCATATGTGGATGGATTTGTGTCTGGATTCTCAATTCTGTTCCATGGGTCCATGTATCTGTTGTTGTACCAGTACCAGGCTGTTTAGACTACTGTGGGGTATAATAGGTTCCAAAATCAGGTAGAGTGAGGCCTCCCACTTTGTTCTTCTTTTTCAGTAATGCCTTATTTATCCGGGGCCTCTTTCCCTTCCATATGAAATTGGTGATTTGTTTCTCCATCTCACTAAAGAATGTCGTTGGGATTTGGATGGGAATTGCATTAAATGTATAGATCACTTTTGGTAGAATAGACATTTTTATAATGTTAAGTCTTCCTATCCATGAGCAAGGTCTGTTGTTCCATTTATGTAGGCCTCTTTTGGTTTCTTGCAGAAGTGTGTTGTCGATTTCGTTGTATAAGTCATTTACATCTCTGGTATGATTTATTCCTAAGTATTTTAACTTCTTGGGGGCTAGTGCAAATGGCATTGATTTGGTGATTTCCTCTTCGATGTTCTTTTTGTTGGTGTAGAGGAATCCAACTGATTTTTGTATGTTTGTCTTGTATCCTGATACTCTGCTGAACTCTTCTATTAGTTTCAGTAGTTTTCTGGAGGATTCCTTAGGGTTTTCTGTGTATAAGATCATGTCATGTGCAAAAAGATATACTTCGACTTCTTCCTTGCCAGCCTGGATGCCCTTTATTTCTTTATCTAGCCTAATTGCTCTGGCTAGGACTTCCAGCACAATGTTGAAGAAGAATGGTGATAAAGGGCATCCTTGTCTGGTTCCGGATCTCAATGGGAATGCTTTCAGGCTCTCTCCATTTAGGGTGATGTTGGCTGTTGGCTTTGTATAAATGCCCTTTATTAGGTTGAGAAATTTTCCTTCTATTCCTATTTTGCTGAGAGTTTTTATCATGAATGAGTGTTGAACTTTGTCAAATGCCTTTTCTGCATCAATTGATAAAATCATGTGATTCTTGTCTTTTGTTTTATTTATGTGGTGGATTACATTAATTGTTTTTCGAATGTTGAACCATCCCTGCATACCTGGTATGAATCCCACTTGGTCATGGTGAATTATTTTTGTTGAATTCTATTGGCTAGAATTTTGTTGAGGATTTTTGCATCTATATTCATGAGGGAAATAGGTCTATGATTTTCTTTTCTTGTGGTGTCTTTACCTGGTTTTGGTATCAGGGATATGGTGGCTTCATAGAATGAGTTGGGTAGTATTCCGTCCTTTTCTATGCTCTGAAATAACTTTAGTAGTAGTGGTGTTAACTCTTCTCTGAAAGTTTGGTAGAACTCTGCAGTGAAGCCTTCTGGGCCAGGGCTTTTTTTCTTGGGAGTTTTTTGATTACCTTTTCAATCTCTTGTTTTGTTATGGGTCTATTTAGTTGTTCTACCTCTGTTTCTGCTAGTTTAGGTAGGTAGTGTGTTTCTAGGAATTCGTACATTTCTTCTAGGTTTTCAAATTTGTTTGAGTGTAGTTTTTCACAGTAATCTGATATGATTCTTTTAATTTTAGTTGGGTCTGTTGTAATATCGCCCATCTCATTTCTTATTCGGGTTATTTGCTTCCTCTCCTGTCTTTCTTTTGTCAGTTTAGTCAGTGGTTTATCAATTTTGTTGACTGGTTCAAAAAACCAGCTTTTGGTCTTGTTAATTCTTTCAATTGTTTTTGTTTTCTATTTCATTTACTTCAGCTCTAATTTTTATTATTTGTTTTCTTCTGGTGCCTGTGGGTTTCTTTTGTTGCTCTCTTTACTATTTGTTCAAGTTGTAAGGATAATTCTTTGATTTTGGCCCTTTCTTCTTTTTGTATGCGTGCATTTATTGATATAAATTGGCCTCTGAGCACCGCTTTTGCTCTGTCCCAAAGGTTCTGATAGGAAGTGTTTTCATTCTCATTGGATTCTATGAATTTCTTTATTCCATCCTTAGTGTCTTCTATAATGCATTCTTTTTTGAGCAGGGTATTGTTCAGTT
The DNA here is from genome assembly GCF_024166365.1 of Elephas maximus indicus. Taxonomy (NCBI): domain Eukaryota; kingdom Metazoa; phylum Chordata; class Mammalia; order Proboscidea; family Elephantidae; genus Elephas; species Elephas maximus. The sequence continues at coordinate 114,585,107 of NC_064846.1, read as the reverse complement.
TCCAAGTGTTTGATTTCTTTTCCCTGCTTTTCCCGTTATTGACTTCCACTTTTATGGTCTCATGTTCAGAGAAGATGCTTTGTAATATTTCAATGTTTTGGATTCTGCTAAGGCTTGCTTTATGACCAAATATGTGGTCTATTCTAGAGAATGTTCCATGTGCACTAGAAAAGAAATATAGTTGGTTGCTGTTGGGTGGAGTGTTCTCTATATGTCTATGAGGTCAATTTGGTTGACTGTGGCATTTAGATCTTCCATGTCTTTATTGAGCTTCTTTCTGGATGCCCTGTCCTTCATTGAATGTGGTGTGTTGAAGTTTCCTACTATTATTGTGGAGCTTTCTCTCTCACTTTTCAATGCTGATAGAATTTGTTTTATGTATCTTGCAGCCCTGTCATTGGGTGCATAAATATTCAATTTGGTTGTATCTTCTTGCTGTATTGTCCCTTTAATCATTATATAGTGTCCTTCCTTATCCTTTCTGATGGATTCAACGTTAAGATCTCTTTTGTCAGAAATTAATATTGTCACTCCTGCTCTTTTTTGATTGTTTTTTGCTTGATATTTTTTTTTATCCTTTGAGTTTTAGTTTGTTTGTGTCTCTAAGTGTAAGGTGTGTCTCTTGTAGGCAGCATATAGATGGATCTTTTTTTTTTTAATCCATTCTGCCAGTCTCTTTCTCTTTATTGGTGCATTTAGTCCGTTTACATTCAGGGTAATTATGGATAGGTATAATTCATTTTTTTAATGAATTTAGTGTATCATTTTGACGTCTTTTTTTGTGTGTTGACAGTTTTTTTTCCCCACTTGATTTTCTGTGCTGAGTAGATTTTCTTTATATATTGTCCTTTCCTCATATTTGTTGTTGTTGATTTTGTTTCTGCTATTTATTTTATTTTATTTTGATGAGTAGGATAGTTTGTCTCCTTTGTGGTTACCTTCTTATTTGCCGTATTTTTCTAAATTTAAAACTAACTTCTATTTCTTTGTATCACCATATCTTCCTCTCCATATGGCAGGTGTATGATTACATTTCTTAGTCCTTTTTTACTCCTTTAATGTTCTCTTCTTTTATATAATAGCATTGCTTTTACCCTGCGTTGGGCTTTTTTTTTTTAATCTTGTTTTGTTTTTTTGGACTTCTCTTTCTGGGTTGACTTCTGGTTGCTCTGCCCAGTGTTCTAGTCTTGGGTTGATACCTGATATTATTGATTTTCTAACCAAAGAACTCCCTTTAGTATTTCTTGTAGCTTTGGTTTGGTTTTTACCCATTCCCTCAACTTGTGTTTATCTGGAAATGTCTTAATTTCACCTTCATATTTAAGAGACAGTTTTGCTGGATATATGATTCTTGGCAGGCAATTTTTTTCCTTCAATTTTTAAAATATGTCATCCCATTGCCTTCTTGCCTGCATGGTTTCTGCCGAGTAGTCCGAGCTTATTCTTATTGGCTCTCCTTTGTAGGTGACTTTTCTTTTATCCCTCGCTGCTCTTATAGTTCTCTCTTTATCTTTGGTTTTGGCAAGTTTGATTATAATATGTCTTGGTGACTTTCTTTTAACATCTACCTTATGTGGAGTTTGATGAGCATCTTGGATAGATATCTTCTCATCTTTCACAATATCAGGGAAGTTTTCTGCCAACAAATCCTCAACAATTTTCTCTGTATTTTCTGTTATCCCTCCCTGTTCTGGTACTCCAATCACTCGTAAGTTATTTCTCTTGATAGAGTTCTTTGGGAAATTTTTGGTGTTTTCAAAAGCACTGTGTGTACAGGAGAATTGAGAAAGCCACACACATGCCCAGGGCAAGATGCATGCTCATGAAATTACCTGAGTGAAGCAGGGCCATGATGGTAGAATAGGCAGATGTTTCCTGTGGTCCTTCTCACAACAAAGACTGAAAAGCAAGTGAATCGATTATATAGGACAATCTAGGAGCCCTGAACATCATAGACAAATTTTAGGAATTGACAGAGCAGCATGGGGATGAGAGTCACTTCAGAAGCAGTGAACAAGTGCCTGACCTGAACTAGCTGGCATCTTGCAGGCTGGAATTTTTGGAGCACACTGGCTGTGGCAAGCGATTAGTGCTCGGAAGCTGTTTTTACCACCTTGGGAGAAACCAAGAGGTGGAGAGTCTGCGCAAGTCTCTGGAGCCAGGCAGAAGCGGCACTGCACCTGTGAGAGTTAAATGCAAGAGTCTAACCTAACTGTAGGGATCAAAATACCACTTCTCTTCCTGGCAAGTTCCTCTCTTCCCCTCACCCGCTTCTCCCTGCTTTGCTCTGGTGCTAGTCTAGCATAGTTCAGCAGTTGCTGTGCTCCCTGGGCTGGAAGTGGGGCCCCTCACACCGAGCCAGTCTCCTGGCTTTGGGGAGGAAACAAATAAACAAACAAAAAAGGAAACCACCAGCTCCCCTAAGCTGGGCCCTCAGGGCTAACTGCACCCAAACCAGTCTTGTGCTTTAAAATATCACCACGCTCCCTAAGCCAGGAACTCAGGGCAGGCACTGTCCCTTTTCCTAGGCACAGGCATAAGGGGTCCACAGACTTCGAATGCCTTTCACCCCTGTCTAGACCTGAGTGGCCCTCATTAGCATAGTACAGCAGGGTATATTCCTGAAGCCTATTTTCAACTGCAATAGGTAAGAGGTAGTGGTAGATTCAAGACATTTGACACCACTCTGCCCATTAAGCAGGGTTCTCACTCGCTCACATCAGGGGCCTAAGGATTAGTGGCTTCTCCCACTACAACTGGGTACCCATGACAGGGGTCTGAGAATAATTGGTGTCTCCCAGTACTTACAGCCAACAGTGCTGAGTGCCCAAAGTGTGGCTGCAAAACCCACCCAGCTAAGCACTTTAGTGGACAGGAACATGCCTTCCACCTAGGTACTCAGAGGCAGCCATCAGCCCCCTACCTTGCTGAGCTCATAACCCCATACTGCAGCCAGTACCTGTGGCTGCTCCAATCACGCCTATATAGCCATGCCCATCTAGGATGACAGATGAGAGCCTGCACCACACACTCGGTGACTGACGACCTGAACACCTGAGCTGAATCCACACAAGAAAAGTAAATGGACACCCTGGGCTCAGATACCTGATAGCAGGTCTAACCACCTGGTGACAGGATGTGAGAGCTCCAAAGACACAAATAATCAAAGTAGTTCACACACCCAGCCTATTTGGGCATATCAAAACAAACCAAAAAAGAAGAAGAAGAAGAATCTAAGACACATTAAGCAAACATGAAATAAATAATTATAATAACTTGATGGCTTGGAGACAACAGTCAATATAAAATCACATAAAGAGGCAGACCATGATGGCTCCAGCAAGTCACCAAAATGAAGAACCAGGAAGCCTCCCAGAGGAAGATAAAGTCTTGGAATTACCCTACTGGTTTACCTAGGGCTGATCCCTAGTTTTAGTGCAAGTCTGGCTAAGTGTTGAAGGAGGACCCTGGCATAGAGTCAATTTATAAAGGTTGGAAGAAGTTTTGCAAAAATAGTTAGGGGCAGCCACTAAACAAATGGACAACTACAGCCTTCAACAATTGAAAAAAAAATCAAACTCTGGGGAAGGGGACGTACCTGATTTCCAGAGTTACCACATTATAATATCCAAGTGTCCCAGTTTAAAGAAAAAACCACAAGGCATATGAAAAATAACAAGATTGGCCCACTCAAAGAACAAAATAAAGCAACAGAAACTATCCCTGTGGAAACCCAGTTAACAGACTTGCTAGACAAAAACTTTAAAACAATAGTACAAAACATACTTAAAGAGCAAAAGGAAATGTTGCACAAAGGAAGCCCAGAAAATGATACAGGAACAAAATGAGAATATCAGTACAGAGATAGAAATTATAAAAAGGAACCAGAGGATTCTGGGAAGACGGCAACATGAGCAGATCTAAGGTCCTGATCCTCCCCACAAGGATACCAATAAAAGCAACTAGAATACTGTATTCAGCCCTGTGAAAAATCTGAGATAATGGACAAAGAAAAGCTGGAAGGAACTGAAAGCTGAATAAAGAAAAGGACAAGTCATATGGTAGGGAAAGAATTTCTTCCACTGTCCCTATCCCTCCCACTCCTGGCACTGCAGAGAGATGGCCCCAGTGGCCTGGCAACTACCCAGTAGCACCATTTGGTGCATGAATCTCTGGTGCACAGGTACCTGATTTATGGATCCAAAACCAAAAGTACAGATCTGTTCAGATGCCCCATCTCCTTCCCCTCCCAGTATGGCAGAAGGACACCTGCGAGCCAGTCAGAGAATGGATCTCTGGTGCACAGGGAAGGGCCCCTGATCTCTGGCTCTGAAACAAAAATCACATATTTCCTGGACAGACTGTTTGAGGTGTCTCTGCCCCTCCCAGCACAGCAGAAGGATGGCCCCAGTGGACCAGGAGCCACCCTGAACCACTGGCTGCTGCACTACTCTCCTGTGCACTGGAGAGGGCTCCCAATCTCTGGTTCTGAAACTAAAAGTACAGATTTCGCAGGCAGACTTTCAGAGTATACTCACCCTTCCCCCTCTGAGTAAAGCACCCTCACAGAGCAGAGCAGAGGAGTGGTAATTCAAAGAATAAAGGCGGTTCCCCCATGAATGCAGAATGATTAGAGTGTTTTGGATATGTCTGGGAGCCTCTGAAAAACTGAAACCTTTTCTGGCTTGAGCTTGAGATACCATAGGGAGGCAGAGAGAGTGGCAATCAAAGTCTGAAGATGATGATCTCCTAAGAGCTTCTTGCAGAAATTTTCACTGTTAAAGGCACCGTATAATTGGGGAATTTAATAAACCGACACCTTGTAAAAGTCTAATGTCTCAGATTCAACCAAAAAATCACAAGCCATGAAAGAAACTGGAAATAACGGCCCATTCAAGTGAACAAGATGAAGGGAGAGAAATTATATTGGTGGAAACCTGAATGATGAACAGGATAAAAGAATATAATACAAAAATACTAAACAAGCTCAAAGAACTAAAAGAAAACACAAAGAACAAAAGGATACTACAAAACCAATGCATTAACAAATGAGACTATAAAAAAGAAAAAACACTATAACAAGAAATCAATATATATAAAACCTAGACAACTTAACAACAAAAAGACAAATAACCCAATTATAAAATGGGCAAAGCACTTGAATAGAAATTTGATCAAAGAGGACATTCAAATGACCACCAAAAAACATGAAAAGATGCTCAATGTCATTAGGCATCAGAGAGATGCAAATCAAAGCCACAATGAGACAGCATTTCACTTCCACTAGGATGCCTAAGATTAAAAACAAAAAACAGAAAATAAATGTTGACAAGGATGTGGGGAAATTGGAAACCTTATCCATTCTGGTGGGGATGCAAAATGGTAAGCCGTTATGGAAAATAGCACAGCAGTTCCTCAAAAAACTACCATATGAGCCACCAATTTCACTCCTAGGTATATACACAAAAGACTTTAGAGACTCAAACAGATACTTGTGCATCAATGTTCACTGCAGCACTATTCACAATAGCCAGAGGAAATAATGACAGAAAGTTTCCATACCTGACAAAGGACATAAATCTACAAATCCAAGAAGCTCAATGAACTTAAAGTAGGATAAACCCAAAAATACCCACAACAAAACACATTATAATCAGGCTCTCAAAAACTAAAGATGAACAGAGAATCCTGAAAGCAGCAAGAAGCAAATAGTCACATACAAAAGATCCCCAATAAGATTTAATGCTGATTTCTTCTCAGAAACCTTGGTGGTCAGAAGGCAATGGAAAGACATATTTGAAATGCTGAAAGAAAAGAACTATCAACCAAGAAGACCATTTCAAGTAAAACGGTCCTGTGAGAGTTCATAGCCACTACATGTGCCCTACAAGAAATGCTAAAGGGAGTCCTTCAGATAGAAAAGAAAGGAAACCAGAAAGTAACTTGAAGCCATACCTTAGAAAGAACTCCATTAAAGGTAATTTTACAGGCAAGTATAAGTGCAAGCTTTAAGGTATTTTTGCTTGATAATTTGTATTTTTATGTCCTTCATGATTCATAATGACAAACACATAAAAAATAAGTATAAATTTGTTACATGGCACATAATGTAAAAAAAAATAGGTGGTAACAGCAAAATAAACTAGGAGGGGAGGTATAGGCATAGTTTTTGCATGTTACTGAGTTTAAGTTGGTATCAATTTTGTTAAAAATAATAAAAACTTAAAGAAACTGAAACAAGGTTTATCCTGAGGACTTATTCTATATACATATAGGGAGACCATTCTGATTAAAAAAAATTCAAATGGCTTGAAATAGGCTGGTTACAATGAGACTTATAAAGAGAAAGGAGGGAGATCAACAAATGGCTAATTTTAACATGATTGGTTGGATCCTGCCCTCCCCCGTTTATGGAAATCAACTGATATCCAGTCATAAGGTGGTCTCTGACCCTCCATCCACATGCTGTCATGATATTTTTTGATTTTTAAATTAATTAAGTCAGGCTTTGAACAGAAAAATTAGCAACTCTAGATTAAAAAAGCCACTGGCATTTGGTCAGGAATTTTTACAGTTAATATTTGGTTTTATGAGTAAGAAAAACCGTAAAATCTAGGTAAGATGTCTGTTATTAATTTTTCTCTTTGAAAAATTTAAAATAGATAGTTATAAATGAGGAATACCTGTGCCGAGCAAATGGTTAAGCACTTGACTACTAGCCGAAAGTTTGGCAGTTCGAACCCACCCAGAGGTGTCTCAGAGGACAGGATTGGTGATCTGCTTCCAAAAGAACACAGCCTTGAAAACCCTATGGAGCAGTGCTACTCCGCACTAATGGGGTTGGCATGAGTCAGAATTGACTAGATGGCCACTAACAACAACAACAGCTATAAATGCAAGATTTTAAATATAATCATCATGGTAAACCACAAAGAAAATATCCAAAAAACACACACAAATGGAAAAGGAAGGGAATTAAAATGGTTCACTACAAAAAAACTACAAAATAAAAAAGTTGTCAGTAGCAGAGGAAATGAGGGACACACACTGTGTTAATTATGTTAGCTTTATACTACATTTTGAAATGTGGTAGTGTGAGTTTTCCTACTTCTTTTTTTTAATCATTCATTAGGTGAAAGTTTATAGAGCAAATTAGATTCCCATTTGATAGTTTGTGCATAAAGTGTTTCATAGCCTTGGTTTCATTCCCCCCCATGTGTCAACGCTCTCCGCATTCCACCCTGGGCTCCCCATTTCCTTTCGTCCTGCCGTCTCATCTTTGCTTTTGGGCAAATATTGCCCTTTTGATCTCGTATAATTGATTGTTCTAAGGAGCACGATTCTCTCAGGTGTTTTTGTTTATTTTATAGGCTTGTCTATTGTTTGGCTGAAAGGAGGTCTCCAGGAATGGCTTCAGTTCCAGGTCAGATGGGGGTCTTAGGGCCATAGTCTTGGGGATTCCTCCAGTCTCTGTCAGACCAGTAAGTCTGGTCTTTTTTGTGAATTTGATTTTTTGTTCTACATTTTTCTCCCCCTCTGTCCAGGACCATCTGTTGTGATCCCAGTAGTGGTAGCTGGGCACCATCTAGTTTTTCTGGTCTCAGGGCTGTGTAGGCTGTGGTTCATGTGGTCCATTAGTTCTTTGAACTAATTTCTCCCTTGAGTCTTTGGTGTTCTTCACTCTCCTTTGCTCTGGGTAGGAAGAGACCAACAGTTGTATCTTAGATTGCCACTCACAAGCTTTTAAGACCCCAGACACTCCTCACCAAAGTAGGATGCAGAACATTGTCTTTATGAACTATGTTGTGCCAATTGACATAGACGTCCCCCAGGTCTATGGTCCTTTGCCTTTGAGCCTAGGAGCTTCATCCTGTGAGATGTTTGGTTATATCTAAGAAGTTTCCCTGAATGTGCCTCTCATGTGCTCTATTTTCTATATTAATACATAAGGAGCACCTACAGTCAGTCATGTATGTAGAAACATCCACCACCAAACCTGTATCTGCTGGTGGGTGCACTCCCTTACACCCTCCCACACCTCTCGGTATATCTATCTACCTGTGTATCCATTCGTAAATTATTGTTTTGTTAATACTGTTGTTACAGGATTGTCTATGCTACGGTACCCAGAACCCAGTACCCAGTGCCATCAAGTCGATATGGTAGTTACTTTAATTGCCCTTTATTCTTATGTTCCACTCAGTGTCCTCTTGTCTTGGTCATATGCTGACTTCCCCCATATTGTGTATTGCCTTTCCGTTCACCAATATTAACACATGTCTTCTATCTATTTGGTAATTTTCTCTCCCACCGTCTCCCATCCCTGGTAACCATCAAACAATGTTTCTTTTTCTATGTGTAAAGCTATTGTTGTTACTTTATAATAGTGGTCTCATGCAATATTTGTCCTTTTATGATTGACTTATTTCACTCATATAATGTTCTCCAAATTCATCCATATTGTGAGATGTTTTGCAGATTGGTCATTATTCTTTATCGTTGTGTAGTATTCATCTGTTGATGGGCATTTAGGTTGTTTCCATCTTTTTGCTGTTGTGGATAATGCTGCAATGAACATAGGTGTGCATATGTCTATTCGTGTAATGGCTCTTATTTCTTTAGGGTATATACCTACGAGTGGGATTGCTGGATCATATGGTATTTCTATTTCTAGCTTTTTCAGGACGTGCCATACTATTTTCCATAGTAGTTGTACCATTTTACATTCCCATCAGAATTTCCAATCTCTCTACAATCTCACCATCATCTGTTATTTTATTTATTTATTTTTTAATTAGTATCAGTAATGTCGGGGTGAAATGGCTTCTCATTATAGTTTTGATTTGCATGTCTCATTTTTTTTTTAATTGCTAGTGGGAAACCTTGGTGGCGTGGTGGCGTAGTGGTTAAGTGCTACGGCTGCTAACCAAAGGGTTGGCAGTTCGAATCTGCCAGGTGCTCCTTGGAAACTCTATGGGGCAGTTCTACTCTGTCCTATAGGGTCGCTATGAGTCAGAATCGACTCGACGGCACTGGGTTTGGTTTTTTTTTTTTTGGAATTGCTAATAATCATGAGCATTTCTTTATACATTTGTTACCTGCCTGAATGTCTTCTTTGGCGAAGCGTCTGTTCATATCCTCTGCCTATTTTATATTTGGATTGTTTGCCTTTTTCTTGTTGAGGTGTTGGAGTTTTCTATAATTTTTTTATATTAGACCCTTGCCGTGTATGTGGTAGCCAAAAAATTTTTTCCCAATCTGTAGGTTCTCTTACTTTTTTGGAGAAGTCTTTGGTCGAGCATAAGTTTTTAATTTTTAGGAGGTCCTGTTTAGTTCATCTTCTGCTGTGTGTGTACATTTTTAGTTACGTTTGGTATTCTATTTATGCATATATTAGGGTCCATAGTATTGTCCCTATGTTTTCTTTCACGATCTTTAGTTTTAAGTTTTATATTTAGGTCTTTGATCCATTTTGACTTAGTTTTTGTGTATGGTGTGAGGTATGTGTCCTGTTTCATTTTTCTACAGATAGATATCAGGTTTTGCCAGTACCATTTGTTGAAGGGACTGTCTCCCTCCCATTTAATGGACTTCAGTGGATGGATTTACATCTGGGTTCTCAATTCTCTTCCCTTGGTCCATGTCTGTCATTGTAGCAGTACTAGGCTGTTTTGACTACCGTGGCTGTATAGTAGGTTCTGAGATCAGGCAGTGTGAGGCTTACTACTTTGTTTTTTTTTCTTGAACAATTCTTTGCTAATCTGGGGCCCCTTTCCTTTCCATGAAAGTTGGTGATTAGTTTTTCCATTTTGGTAAAGAATGCTGTTATTATTTGGATTGGGATTGCATTATATTTGTAGACTGTTTTGGGTAGTATTGACATTTCACAATGTCGTGTCTTCTTATCCATGAACATGATATACTTTTCCATTTATGTCAGTCTATTTTGGTTTCTTGCAGTAGTGTTTTGTAGTTTTCTTTGTGTAGGTCTTTTATATCCCTGGTTAGATTTATTCCTAAGTATTTTATTTCTTTGGGAGCTATTGTAAATGGTAGACACTTGGTGGCACAGTGGTTAAGAGCTCAGCTGCTAAGCAAAAGATCAGCAGTTCGAATCCATCGATCACTCCTTGGAAACCCTATGGGGCAGTTCTACTCTGTCCTATAGGGTTTCTATGAGTTGGAATCGACTCTTCGGCATTTTTTTTCCCCTTTTAATTGTAAATGGTATTGTTTTCCTGATTTTCTTTTCGAAGTTCTGTTTCTTGGTGTAGAGGAATTCAACTGATTTATGTATGCTGATCTTTTATCCTACTACTTTGCTGAATTCTTCTATTAGTTCTAGTAGCTTTCTTGTGGAATCTTAGTAGCTTTCTTGTGGATCCTATGTATAGGATCTTATCGTCTGCACATAGGCATAGTTTTACTTTTTCCCTACAAATTTGTATGCTCTTTAATTCACTTTCTTGCCTTATAGCTCTAGCTAAGAATTCCGGTACAATGTTGAATAAGAGTGGTGATAAACAGCATCTTTGTTGGATTCCAGTTCTCAAGGGGAATGCTTGCAGTGTCTCTGCTGAGAATAATGTTGGATGTTGGTTTTATATAAATGCCCTTTATTATGTTGAGGAATTTCCCTTCTATTCCTATTTGGCTGAGAGTTTTTATTGGGAATGGGTGTTGGACAATATCAAATGATTTTTCTGTGTCAGTTGAGATGATCACATGATACGTTTATTTTATTTATGTTGTGGATTACGTTGATTGATTTACCAATGTTGAACCATCCTTGCACACCTGGTATGAATCCCACTGATCATGATGTATTATTATTATTTTGATATGCTGTTGAATTCTATTGGGTAGAATTTTTTGTGGATTTTTGCCTCTGTATTCATGAGGAAAATTGGTCTGTAATTTTCTTTTTTAATGGTGTCTTTTCCTGCCTTTGGTATCAGGGTTATGCTGGTTCATAGAATGAATTCAGGATTAGCCCTCCCTTTTCTACACTCTATAATAGTTTGAGTAGTATTGGTGTGAGTGCTTCTCTGAATGTTTGGTAGAATTCTCATTGAAGCCATTCAGACCAGGGCTTCTTTTGTTGGGAGATTATTTTAATCACCTCTTCGATCTCTTCTTTGGTTGTGGGTCTGTTCAGCTTTTCTACCTCATTTTGTGTTAGTTTTTCTAGGAATTTGTCTCAAATTTATTGAAGTACAATTTTTCATTTTTATATTTCACTTGATTCTGTTGTAATGTCACTTATCTAATGTCTTATATGGGTTATGTGCTTCCTTTCTTGCTTTTCTTATGGCAATTTGGCCAATGGTTTCTCAATTTTATTGAACCCTTCCAAGAACCAACTTCTGGTCTTGTTCATTCTTTCTAGAGTTTTGCTGTTCTCTATTTCACTTATTTCTGCTTTAATTTTTTATTTCCTTTCTTCTGGTGACTGTGGTCTTCATTTGTTGCTCTCCGTTTAAATTTTATGGTTAATGTTTGGATTTGGGCTGTTTCTTCTTTATTTATGTGTGTGCTTTTTGATATAAATTGTCCTCTGAGATGTAAAAGACCTATACAAAGAAAACTATAAGGCTCTACTGCAAGAAACTAAAAGAGACCTACATAAGTGGAAAACATACCCTGCTCATGGATAGGAAGACTTAACATTGTCAAAATGTCTATTCAACCAAAAGTGATCTACAGATACAATGCAATTCCGATGAAATTCTAATGACATTTTTTAATGAGATGGAAAAACAACTCACCAACTTCATATGGAAGGGAAAGAAGCCTTGGATAAGTAAAGCATTACTGGAAAAGAAGAACAAAGTGGGAGGCCTCACACTACCTGATTTTAGAACATATTATACAGCCACAGTAGTCAAAACAGTCTGGTACTGGTACAACAGATACATAGACCAATGGAACACAATTGAGAACCCAGACATAAATCCATCCACATATGAGCTGTTGATATTTGATAAAGGCCCAAAGTCAGTTAAATGGGGGAAAAGACAGTCTTTTTAACAAATGGTGCTGGCATAACTGTATATCCATCTGCAAAAAAATGAAACAAGACCCATACCTCACTCCATGCACAAAAACTAACTCAAAATGGATCAAAGGCCTAAATAAAAAACTAAAATGATAAGATCATGGAAGAAAAAATAGGGAAAATGCTAGGAGCTCTAATACATGGTATAAAGAGTATACAAAACATTACTAACAATGCAAAAACACCAGAAGAGAAAGGAGATAACTGGGAGCTCCTAAAATCAACCACCTATGCTCATCCAAAGACTTCACCAAAAGGATAAAAAGGTTACCTATGAAAAAAAATTTTTTAAGTTTTTAGCTATGACATTTCCGATCATGGCCTGATCTCTAAAATCTACACGATACTGCAAAAACTCAACTACAAAAAGGCAAATAACCCAATTGAAAAATGGGCAAAGGATATGAACAGGCACCTCACTAAAGATGACATTCAGGTGTCTACCAGATACATGAGGAAATGCGATCATTAGCCATTAGAGAAATGCAAATCAAAACTACAACGATATTCCATCTCACTCCAACAAGGCTGGCATTAATCCAAAAAACACAAAATAATCAATGTTGGAGAGGTTTTGGAGAGACTGGAACACTTATACACTGCTGGTGGGAATGGAAAATGGTACAACCACTTTGGAAATCTATTTGGCACTTCCTTAAAAAGCTAGAAATAGAACTACCATATGACCCAGCAATCCCACTCCTCAGAATATATCCTAGAGAAATAAGAGCCTTTATTTGAACAGATATATGCAAACCCATGTTCATTGCAGCACTGTTTACAATAGCAAAAAGATGGAAGCAACCAAGGTGCCCATCAATGCATGAATGGATAAATAAATTATGGTATATTCACAGAATGGAATAATATGCATCAATAAAGAACAGCGAGAAATCTGTGAAACATTTCATAACGTGGAGGAACCTGGAAGACATTATGCTGAGTGAAATTAGTCAGTTGCAAAAGGACAAATATTGTATAAGACCACTATCATAAGATCTTGAGAAATAGTTTAAACTGAGAAGAAAACATTCTTTTGTGGTTATGAGAGAAGGGAGGGAAGAAGTGTGGGAGAGGGGTATTTACTAATTAGATAGTAGGTAAGAACTTTTTTTCTCTTAAGAACTGCTTTAGGTGAAAGGAAGGACAACACTCAATACAGGGGAGGTCAGCACAACTGGACTAAACCAAAAGCAAAGAAGTTTCCTGAGTAAACTGAATGCTTCGAGGGCCAGTGTAGCAGAGGCAGGGGTATGGGGACCGTGGTTTCAGGGAACATCTAGGCCAACTGGCATAATAAAATCTATTAAGAAAACATTCTGCATCCCACTTTGAAGAGTGGAGTCTGGGGACTTAAACACTAGCAAGCGGCCATCTAAGATATATCAGTTGGCCTCAACCCACCTGGATCAGAGGAGAATGAAGGACACCAAAGACACAAGGTAATTATGAGCCCAGGTGACAGAAAGGGCCTCATAAACCAGAGACTACATCATCCTGAGGCCAGAAGAACTAGATGGTGCCTGGTTACAACTGATGACTGCCCTGACAGGGAACACAACAGAGAACCCCTGAGGCAGCAGGAGAGCAGTGGGATGCAAACCTCAAATTCTTATAAAAAGACCAGACTTAATGGTCTGACTGAGACTAGAAGGACCCTGGAAGTCATGATCCCCAGACCTTCTGTTAGCCCAAGACAGGAACCATTCCCAAAGCCAACTCTTCAGACAGGGATTGGACTGGACTATAGGATAGAAAATGATACTGATGAGGAGTGAGCTTTTTGGCTGAAATAGACACATGAGACTATGCAGGTAGCTCCTGTCTGGAGGGTAGATGAGAAGGCAGAGGGGAACAGAAGCTAGCTGAATGGACATGAAAATAGAGGGTGGAGAAAAGGAGTGTGCTGTCTCATTGGGGGAGAGCAACTAGGAGTATATAGCAAGGTGTATATAAATTTTTGTATGAGAGACTGACTTGATTTGTAAACATTCACTTAAAGAGCAATAAAAATTTTTTTTAATGTCCTCTGAGTACTGCTTTTGCTGTGTCCAAATTTTGGTAAGACATGTTTTCATTTTCTTTTGATTGTATGAATTTTTTTTTATTTCATCTTCGGTTTCCTTTATTACCCAGTGGTTTTTAAGCAGTGTTATTCAGTTTCCATGTATTTGATTCTTTTCCCTTGCTTTTCCTGTGATTGATTTAAACATTTATAGCATTGTGATAAGAGAAAGTGCTTTGCCTTATTTCAATGTTTTGGATTTTATTGGGGCTTGCTTTGTGGCCTAAAGTGTGGTCTATTCTGGAGAATGACCCACGTGCAATGGAAAAGAATGTATACTTTGCTGCTGTTGGGTGGAGTGTTCTGTATGTCTGTGAGGTCAAGTTGGTTGATTGTGGCAATTGGATCTTCTCTTTGTTGAGTTTCTTCCTAGCTGTTCTGTCCTTCACTGAAAGTGGTATGTTGAATTTTCCTATTATTGCAGAACTGTCTATTTCTCCTTTCAAGGCAGTTAGAGTTTGTTTTCTGTATTTTGATGCTCTGTCATTGTGTACATATGTATTTATTATGGTTATGTCCACTTGGTGGACTAACACTTTAATCAATATGTAATGTCCTTCCTTATCTTTTATGGTGGATTTTGCCTTGAAGTCTATTTTATCAGGTATTAATATTGCCACCCCTCCTCTTTTTTGGTTACTGTTTGCTTGATATATATTTTCCCCATCCTTTGAGTGTTAGTTCACTTATGTCTTTATGTCTAAGGTATGTCTCTTGTAGACAGCATACTAATGGGTCATGTTTTCTTTTTCTTTTCCATTCTGCCACTCTGTGTCTTTACTGGTGCATTTAAGCAATTTACATTCAGTGTGATTATCAATAGGTATGTGTTTATTGCCATCATTTCGTTGTGTGTGTGTGTGTTTGGTGGTGATGATTTTTTAGTTCCTGTTAGTTTTCTGCTCTGATTTCTTATTATTAGCTGATGTTCTTTTCGTTTCTTGCATTGTTGTTGAATTTGTGATTATTGAGACTATGTTTTTCTTCTTATTTTTTAATTTTTTTTAGCATGTAACACACAATTTTTATTTATTTCTTTTCACTGATTAATTTTTTTAATTAACTTTTATTAAGCTTCAAGTGAACATTTATAAATCCAATCAGTCTGTCACATGTAAGTTTACATACATCTTACTCCCTTCTCCCACTTGCTCTCCCCCTATTGAGTCAGCCCTTTCAGTCTCTCGTTTCGTGACAATTTTGCCGTCTTCCCTCTCTATCTTCCCATCCCCCTTCCAGTCAAGAGCTGCCAACACACTCTCAAGTGTCCACCTGATTTAATTAGCTCACTCTTCATCAGCATCTCTCTCCCCCCCACTGACCAGTCCCTTTCATGTCTGATGAGTTGTCTTCGGGGATGGTTCCTGTCCTGTGCCAACAGAAGGTCTGGGGACCATGCCCGCCAGGATTCCTCTAGTCGCAGTCAGACCACCAAGTATGGTCTTTTCATGAGAATTTGGGGTCTGCATCCCACTGATCTCCTGCTCCCTCAGGAGTTCTCTGTTGTGCTCCCTGTCAGGGCAGTCATAGATTGTGGCCAGGCACCAACTAGTTCTTCTGGTCTCAGGATGATGTAGGTCTCTGGTTCATGTGGCCCTTTCTGTCTCTTGGGTTCTTAGTTGTCGTGTGACCTTGGTGTTCTTCATTTTCCTTTGCTCCAGGTGGGTTGAGACTCTTCTTATTTATTTTGATGAGTAGGTTTGTCAACTTTCTTTGTGGTTACCTTCAAATATACCTTTACATTCTTGAGTTTAAAAGTCTTTTATTTCTTGATATCACCTTGACTTACTCTTCATATGAAAGTTTTATAACTACAGCATTTATTCCCTCTTTTTTTTTGACGTCATCATTTACAGATTGATGTCTCTGATTCCCTGTTTTCAGTCTTTAAGCATTGTTTTAATTTTGGAAATTCTTTATCTGGGTTGGTATCTGGCTGACGTGCTCCCATGTTCTTAATCTCAGGTTGTTGCCTGATGTTGTTGGTTCTCTGTCCAAAAAGGGCTCCCTTAAATATTTCTTGTAAATTTCATCTGGTTTTTACCAATTCCTTTAGCTTCTCTTTCTCTGGAAATGTCTTAATTTCTCCATTGTATTTGAGAGATAATGTTGCTGGGTATGTAATTCTTGGTTGGCAAATTTTTTCTTTCAGGGCTTTATATCTGTCATCCTATTGCCTTCTTGCCTGCATGGTTTCTGCCTAGTAATCAGAGCTTGTTCTTATTGGTTCCCCTTTGTAAGTGACTTTTATTTTTTCCTAAGCTGCTTTCAGAATTCTTTCTTTATCTTTGGTTTTGGTAAGTTTGATTGTGATATGTCTTGGTAACTTTCTTTTGGAGTCTATCCTGTAAGGGTTCGCTGATCTTCTTGGATGGATATCTTCTTGCCTTTCATTATGTAAGGGAAATTTTTTGTCAATAAATCTTTGACAATTCTCTCTGTGTTTTCTATTGCCTTCCCCTGTTTTGGAACTCCAATCACACACAAATTTTTCCTTTTGATAGTGTGCCACATAATTCTTAGGCTTTCTTTGTTCTTATTTCTGATTTTTCCTCAAACAAATTGGTGTGAAGGGATTTGTCCTCAATTTTGCTAAGTCTGGCTTCCAATAATTCAATTCTGCTCCTATATCCTTCTATTAAGTTTTCTATTTCTGAAATTTTATTATTAAACTTTGAATTTCTAGTTGCTGTTTTTGTATGGTTTCTAATTGTCTATTTTGTTTTTTGTTCTTGTATTGTTTTCCTGAGTTCTTCTATTGTTTTATCTACATTTTCCTTGATCTGTTTCTCGATATCTTGGAGAACTCTGTATATCAGTCTTTTGAATTTCTTATCAGGTAGTTCCATTACCATTTCTTCCTCTGAAAGGTTTTCTGGTTCTTTATTTTGATCACTTGCTGGAGCAACCTTGACCTGCCCATTTATGTGATTTGATATTGTCTGTTGTCTCTGAGACATCAAGGTATCTTTATATTTATTGACTTACTGTATGTTTGTTTGTTGCACCCTGATTTTTTGTTTTATTTTGATATATCTGAGTCAGCAGGGCATGTGTGTTACTCTGGTTGCTAGTCTGGCCACACAGGAGCTCTCACCTCCTGTCTCTGGGTGGGTGGAACAGTGACTGTGTGTGTGAGCACAGGCCTCTGATTACTGGTCTTTCGGGATGGCTGAGGATGTAGCTGGTGTTTCTAGTGAGATGATGTGTCTGCCAGCTGGTCAGTTGGGCATGGGTGCAGGGAGTGTTCTCACTGGTCACTGGGTTGGAAGTTGTGTGTATGCACTATTGGTTACTGGGTGTTCTGGATGAGGGTGGCCAGGTCATTAGTCACCGGGTGGTGGCATGGAAACACTCATTGACAGTCCTGGGACAGCTGGGCTGGCTGGGGGTGGTCAGAGTTGTCACAAGCCTCTGGCTATGGAGGGGCAATGAGGGGGGCAAGGCAAGGAGGATGCCGCCAGTCCATGGGTGCCTGGTTGGAGGGAGTGCCCCTGTCCAATAGAGTGCACCATGGGGAGGGTATGCCACTGGTCCTCAGTCTCCCAGCACAGATGGCTTGAGGGAGTAGGACCACAGGCCACTGTGAGGGTGGCTGGACATAGGAGTACAAGGACACCTCTGCTTGCCGGGGAGGGAGGTGGATGATGGGCACGTGAACACATGCTTACACTCACCTGGTGGGCAGGGTGGGTGATGAGTAGACCAGCTCATGACTGCATGCACGCATGATTGGGTGGGCAGTAAAGGTGGGGCTGGTGGCTGAAACCACACTGGAGTGACCTGCTGGCACTTGGCGGGGCGGTTGGCAGGTGAGAAGAGTAGCCAGGTCCATGTGAGAGTGGCCTTCCAATGCTTGCCACAGTTGGGCAACATGACTGGTGGGACAGGGGGCTGAAGCCTAGCTGGCATAGCCTGCCAGCACTTAGTGTGGTTGGGCAGGCAGGAATGGAAGAGCATTTGGATGGGTCTGTGCTGGAACAGCCTGCCAGCACTTGGCTCAATTGGGTGAGTGGGAAAGGCAGGGTGGGCGGCTGAAGCTAAGCTGGCGTGGCCTGCTTGCACTCAGTGCAGCCAGCTGAGCAGAAAAGGAAGGGTAGGTGGCGGGGTCTGTGCCAGAGTGGCCTGTCAGTGTTCAGGTCGATCAAGCAGGTGGGAAAGGCAGGGAGGGCAGCCAAAGGAATGCTGGAGCAGCCTACCGTCACTTGGCTTAATCAGATGGGTGGGAAAGGCAGGGTATGTGGCTAAAGCCACGCTAGAGAGGCCTACTGGTGCTCAGCTTGAGTGGGTGGGTGGGAAAGACAGGGTGGGTGGCTGAAGCCAAGCCCGTGTGGCCTTTCAGCACTCAGCATGGTTGGTTGAGTGGGACAGGATGGGCTCACAGCTGGGTCTGTGCTGGAGTTGCCTGCTGGTACTTGGCTCAATTGGTCATGCAGGAAAGGTGGGACAGGCAGCTAAAACCACCCTGGAGCATCCTACCAGTTCTCAACTCTATTGGACAGATGGGAAAGGAAGGGTGGGCAGCTGGGTTCATGCTGGAGAAGCCTACCAGTGCTCGGCTTGATTGGGCAGGCAGGAAAGGTGGGGTGGGTGGTCAGAGCCATGCCAGAGTGGCCTGCAGGTGTATGGTGTGGTCGGGTGGACTAGTAAGACAGGGAGGGTGGCTAGGTTCATGCCATAGCAGCCTGCTGGTGCTCAGCATGATCAGGTGGGTGAGAAATGCAGGGAAGGTGGCTGGGTTGGGGGGGAGGGAGACCGCTCCTGGCAGTCTGGGCTGCAGGGATGGGGCGTTTGTGCCACTGTTCACCCTGTTTCACTCCACATGTGTCTTCTCAGTTTCTCTGAGTCCTGATGGGAATTTTGAGAAGTTGCCTTCTGTGCTCCTTACTCAAGATGGCCATGCTATGCTGGACCAGTTAGCTGGGCACCTCCACTCTGTCCCTTCTTCTTTGCTGTTTTCAGTCTGTTTCTTCTTCTGTTTGGTGTTTGATCTAGTTCCTTATCCCTTCATTCAACACTCAAATTTCCAGGATTGACATCTGTATCTGTTTTACTTGGATAGCAAGGTGCATCCGACTAGTTTGCCATCTTGGCTCTTCCTTCTTTCTCAAGGATTTTTTGGTTCTCTAGGGCCCCTTGCAATTCTATATGAATTTGAGAACTACTTTTACCATTACTGCCAAAAAAAAAAAGGTTATTGACATTTTGATAGGGATTGTGTTGAATCTGTAGAACACTTTGGGTAGTATTGATATCTTAACAATATTAAGTCTTCCAACCCATGAACACAATGTTTTTCTCATTCTTTCAGCAATGTTTTATAATTTTCAGTGTACAAGATTTTCACTTCCCTGGTTAAATTTATTCCTAAGTGTTTTATTCTTTTAAATAGTATTGTAAAAGAAGTTATTTTCTTAATTTCATTTTCAGATTGTTCATTGCTAGTGTATAGAAATGCAACTGATTTTTGTGTGTTTATCTGGTACCACACCACTTTGCTGAATTCATTTATTAACTTGTGGGTTAAAAAAGAACTAGTTTTACTCCAAGTAAGGTGGCTTTTGTCCTTGGCTCTGGAGAAATAACCCTATGAGTAATTGGTGTATTTTGGACTAGGACTTCTGGGTCACACTTGAGGATTTGTGCTGATGAGTGGGGGTTGGCCAGCCCAGAGAAGACTCACCTGGGAAGCTGATATCACCTAGCCTCAGGGGGATGCAGAACTGGTAGATAAAATTCCTGAATAGAGGTTCAGAGATCTTCCTGTTTTATGAGACCATCTGCTCTTGAGACGGTAACATGTCCTTTGGGATATAGAAGCCCTATTTTGGGAACCCTTCCATACTTCACCCTATGTGTCTCTTCATTGTATCCTTTTTCGATATAATAAACTTGTAGCTGTAAGTATGGTACAATCTTTATGAATTCTGTGAGTTTTTCCAGTGAATTATTGAACCTAAAGGGATAGTAGGAGCCACTAGATCAGAAAGTACAAGTGTCATGTGGACTCCTGATTTTGTGGCTGGCATCCTGAAGGGGTAGTGGGAAACCAGCCCTGAATTTGTGGCCAGCAGGTCAAAAGATTGCTGTGTCATATGAACTCCCCAAAATTTCAACTGGTAACCATCACTATAAATCAGATTTAGAACAGGTTTCTCATGTTCACAAATATCCATCACCACAGAGCTGTCATTATTTGACTTGTCTATAAGCACCTGAAAAAAATCACATCCACAGGACTTGCCTTTATTTGGCCTATCTATCTCAGAACAATGCCTCATAAGCAATGTCATATCCCCAGGGACTTTGTAGGGGAAAAAATCAGTTACAATTGTTTACAGTACATTAGAATGTTGGAGTAAATAACAGGACGGACAAAAACCTTAAAAGAAGAATCTAGTGAATAAAATGTCCATAGGGGGCTTTGAAAAGCTCCAACATGTTTCTGGGAATCTAAAAGGGCACATGTATGCCCAGGGCTGTGTGCATGTCAAAAAAATACCTGAGAAGGCCATAATCTATCAACTCTGGATGATCTTGAGGCCCTGTTCAAGCAGGAAGTCCAAGGCTAAGGAAGAGTTGTAAACTATTGGAATTTTGAAGGTGTTCCCCAACGTATGCTCAATTCCTCTTACCAAATGGTAGAAGACTTATTTGTTCAGTGCATTTAAGGAAATCTCTGTCCAATTATTCGTTGGCCACTAAGCTAAATGAGAAAACACTTCACTGGCCACATATAACAAAGAATGCAGACTTTACAGAAGTATTCCAGGAAAATCACTAAACAAACAGACAACAACAACAAAAACAAACCCTGAAGAGGGGAAGTATCTGATTTCCAGAGTTACTATATTATATTATTTAAAATGTTCAGTTTAAAACACAAAATTATGAGGCGGGGCCAAGATGGCGGACTAGGTGGACGCTACCGCGGATCCCTCTTGCAACAAAGACTCTGAAAAACAAGGGAATCAATCACATACATAACAATCTACGAACTCTGAACAACAAGCACAGACTTAGAGACAGAAAACGAACAAATACGGGCAGACAGCGACTGTTTTCAGAACCAGGAGCCAGCGTACCAGCCGACTACCTGGAAAATCTAGTTTCCCAGTGATGGCTCAGAGACAGCAGTCCATATCAAACCACATAAAGAAACAGACCATGACAGCTTCTCCAACCCCCCAAACAAAAGAATCAAAATCTTTCCCAAATGAAGATACAATCCTGGAATTATCAGATACAGAATATAAAAAACTAATTTACAGAATGCTTAAAGATATCACAAATGAAATTAGGATAAATGGAGAAAAAGCCAAGGAACACACTGATAAAACTGTTGAAGAACTCATAAAGATTATTCAAGAACATAGTGGAAAAATTAACAAGTTGCAAGAATCCATAGAGAGACAGCATGTAGAAATCCAAAAGATTAACAATAAAATTACAGAATTTGACAACGCAATAGAAAGTCAGAGGAGCAGACTCGAGCAATTAGAATGTAGACTGGGACTTCTGGAGGACCAGGGAAACAACACCAACATAGCTGAAAAAAAATCAGATAAAAGAATTTTAAAAAATGAAGAAACCCTAAGAATCATGTGGGACTCTATCAAGAAGGATAACTTGCGAGTGATTGGAGTCCCAGAACAGGGAGGGGGGACAGAAAACACAGAGAAAATAGTTGAAGAAATCCTGACACAAAACTTCCCTGACATCATGAAAGACGAAAGGATATCTATCCAAGATGCTCATCGAACCCCATTTAAGATTGATCCAAAAAGAAAAACACCAAGACATATTATCATCAAACTCGCCAAAACCAAAGACAAACAGAAAATTTTAAAAGCAGCCAGGGAGAAAAGAAAGGTTTCCTTCAAGGGAGAATCAATAAGAATAAGTTCAGACTACTCAGCAGAAACCATGCAGGCAAGAAGGGAATGGGATGACGTATACAGAGCACTGAATGAGAAAAACTGCCAACCAAGGATCATATATCCAGCAAAACTCTCTCTGAAATACGAAGGAGAAATTAAGATATTTACAGATAAACACAAGTTTAGAGAATTTGCAAAAACTAAACCAAGACTGCAAGAAATGCTAAAGGAGATTGTTTGGCCAGATGACCAATAATATCAGGTACCAGCACAACACAAGGTCACAAAACAGAACGTCCTGATATCAACGCAACTCAAATAGGGAAAGCACAAAAACAAACAAATTAAGACTAATTCTAAAAAATAAATAAATAAACAAAATAATACACACAACAGGAAATCATGGAAATCAATAGATAAACGATCACAATAATCAAAAAGAGGGACTAAATATAGGAGGCATTGAACTGCCATATGGAGAGTGATACAAGGCGATATAGAAGGATACAAGTTAGGTTTTTACTTAGAAAAATGGGGGTAAATAAAAAGGTAACCACAAAAAGGAATATCAATTCCATAACTCAAGAAAAAAGCCAAGAAAAACGTAACGACTCAATAAACACAAAGTTAAACATTATGAAAATGAGGATCTCACAAGCTACTAAGAAAAACGTCTCAGCACAAAAAAGCATGAGGAAAAATGAAACGGCCAACAACACACATGAAAAGGCATCAAAATGACAGCACTAAAAACTTACTTATCTATAATTACGCTGAATGTAAACAGACTAAATGCACCAATAAAGAGACAGAGAGTCACGGACTGGATAAAAAAACACGAACCATCTATATGCTGCCTACAAGAGACACACCTTAGACTTAGAGACACAAACAAACTAAAACTCAAAGGATGGAAAAACATATATCAAGCAAACAATAAGCAAAAAAGAAGAGGAGTAGCAATATTAATTTCTGACAAAATAGACTTTAAAGTTAAATCCGCCACAAAGGATAAAGAAGGACACTATATAATGATAAAAGGGACAATTGATCAGGAAGACATTACCATATTAAATATTTACGCACCTAATGACAGGGCTGCAAGATACATAAATCAAATTTTAACAGAATTGAAAAGTGAGATAGACACCTCCACATATATAGTAGGAGACCTCAACACACCACTTTCGGAGAAGGACAGGACATCCAGTAAGAAGCTCAATAGAGACACGGAAGACCTACTTACAACAATCAACCAACTTGACCTCATTGACTTATACAGAACTCTCCACCCAACTGCTGCAAAGTATACTTTTTTTTCTAGTGCACATGGAACATTCTCTAGAATAGACCACATATTAGGTCATAAAACAAATCTTTCCAGAATCCAAAACATTGAAATATTACAAAGCATCTTCTCAGACCACAAGGCAATGAAGCTAGAAATCAATAACAGAAAAACTAGGGAAAAGAAATCAAATACTTGGAAAATGAACAATACCCTGCTGAAAAAAGACTGGGTTATAGAAGACATCAAGGAGGGAATAAGGAAATTCTTAGAACGCAACAAGAATGAAAATACTTCCTATCAAAACCTCTGGGACACAGCAAAAGCAGTGCTCAGAGGCCAATTTATATCGATAAATGCACACATACAAAAAGAAGAAAGAGCCAAAATCAGAGAACTGTCCTGACAACTTGAACAAATAGAAAATGAGCAACAAAAGAACCCATCAGCCACCAGAAGAAAACAAATAATAAAAATTAGAGCTGAACTAAATGAATTAGAGAACAGAAAAACAATTGAAAGAATTAACAAAGCCAAAAGCTGGTTCTTTGAAAAAATTAACAAAATTGATAAACCACTGACTAGACTGACTAAAGAAAAACAGGAAAGGAAACAAATAACCCGAATAAGAAACGAGAAGGACCACATCACAACAGAACCAAATGAAATCAAAAGAATCATATCAGATTACTACATAAAATTGTACTCTAACAAATTTGAAAACCTAGAAGAAATGGATAAATTCTTGGAACAATACTACCTACCTAAACTAACACATTCAGAAGTAGAACAACTAAATAGACCCATAACAAAAAAAGAGATTGAAACGGTAATCAAAAAACTTCCAACAAAAAAAAGTCCTGGCCCAGATGGCTTCACTGCAGAGTTCTACCAAACTTTCAGAGAAGACTTAACACCATTACTATTGAAGGTATTTCAAAGTACAGAAAAAGACGGAATACTACCCAACTCATTCTGTGAAGCTACCATCTCCCTGATACCAAAACCAGGTACAGACATTACAAAAAAAGAAAATTTTAGACCTATATCCCTCATGAACATAGATGCAAAAATCCTCAACAAAATTCTAGCCAATAGAATCCAACAACACATCAAAAAAATAATACACCCTGATCAAGTGGGATTTATACCAGGTATGCAAGGCTGGTTTAATATCAGAAAAACCATTAATGTAATCCATCACATAAATAAAACAAAAGATAAAAACCACATGATCTTATCAATAGATGCAGAAAAGGCATTTGACAAAGTTCAACACCCATTTATGATAAAAACTCTTATCAAAATAGGAATTGAAGGAAAATTCCTCAACATAATAAAGGGCATCTATGGAAAGCCAACGGCCAATATCACTCTAAATGGAGAGAACCTGAAAGCATTTCCCTTGAGAACGGGAACCTGACAAGGATGCCCTTTATCACCGCTCTTATTCAACATCGTACTTGAAGTCCTAGCCAGGGCAATTAGGCTAGACAAAGAAATAAAGGGTATCCAGACTGGTAAGGAGGAAGTAAAGCTATCACTATTTGCAGATGACATGATCGTATACATGGAAAACCCTAAGGAATCCTCCAGAAAACTACTGAAACTAATAGAAGAGTTTGGAAGAGTCTCAGGATATAAAATAAACATACAAAAATCACTTGGATTCCTCTACATCAACAAAAAGAACACCGAAGAGGAAATAACCAAATCAATACCATTCACAGTAGCCCCCAAGAAGATAAAATACTTAGGAATAAATCTTACCAACGATGTAAAAGACCTATACAAAGAAAACTATAAAACTCTGCTACAAGAAATTCAAAAGGACATACTTAAGTGGAAAAACATACCCTGCTCATGGATAGGAAGACTTAACATAGTAAAAATGTCTATTCTACCAAAAGCCATTTATACATACAATGCACTTCCAATCCAAATACCAATGTCATACTTTAAGGGGATAGAGAAACAAATCACTAATTTCATATGGAAAGGAAAGAACCCCCAGATAAGCAAAACATTACTGAAAAAGAAGAAGAAAGTGGGAGGCCTCACCCTATCTGATTTCAGAACCTACTATATAGCTACAGTAGTCAAAACAGCCTGGTACTGGTACAACAACAGGCACATAGACCAATGGAACAGAATTGAGAATCCAGATATAAATCCATCCACATATGAGCAGCTGATATTTGACAAAGGACCAGTGTCAGTCAATTGGGCAAATAATAGTCTTTTTAACAAATGGTGCTGGCATACCTGGATATCCATTTGCAAAAGAATGAAACAGGACCCATACCTCACACCATGCACAAAAACTAACTCCAAGTGGATCAAAGACCTAAACATAAAGACTAAAACGATAAAAATCATGGAAGAAAAAATAGGATCTACCCTAGGAGCCCTAATACAGGGCATAAACAGAATACAAAACATTAACAAAAATGATGAAGAGAAACCAGATAACTGGGAGCTCCTAAAAATCAAACACGTATGCTCATCTAAAGACTTCACCAAAAGAGTAAAAAGACCACCTACAGACTGGGAAAGAATATTCAGCTATGACATCTCAGACCAGTGCCTGATCTCTAAAATCTACATGATTCTGTCAAAACTCAACCACAAAAAGACAAACAACCCAATCAAGAAGTGGGCAAAGGATATGAACACACATTTCACTAAGGAAGATATTCAGGCAGCCAACAGATACATGAGAAAATGCTCTCGATCATTAGCCATTAGAGAAATGCAAATTAAAACTACGATGAGATTCCATCTCACACCAACTAGACTGGCATTAATTCAAAAAACACAAAATAATAAATGTTGGAGAGGCTGCGGAGAGATTGGAACTCTTATACACTGCTGGTGGGATTGTAAAATGGTACAACCACTTTGGAAATCCATCTGGGGTTATCTTAAACAGTTAGAAATAGAACTACCATACAACCCAGAAATCCCACTCCTCGGAATATACCCTAAAGATACAAGAGCCTGCACACAAACAGATATATGCACACCCATGTTTATTGCAGCTCTGTTTACAATAGCAAAAAGCTGGAAGCAACCAAGATGTCCATCAACGGACGAATGGGTAAATAAATTGTGGTATATTCACACAATGGAATACTACGCATCGATAAAGAACAGTGACGAATCTCTGAAACATTTCATAACATGGAGGAATCTGGAAGGCATTATGCTGAGCGAAATGAGTCAGTTGCAAAAGGACAAATATTGTATAAGACCACTGTTATAAGATCTTGAGAAATAGAAAAAACGGAAAAGAACACATACTTTTGTGGTTACAAAGGGGGGAGGGAGGGAGGGAGGGAGAGGGCTTTTTATTGATCAATCTGTAGATAAGAACTGCTTTGGGTGAAGGGAAAGACAACACTCAATACATGGAAGGTCAGCCTAATTGGACTGGATTAAAAGTAAAGAGGTTTCCGGGATAAAATGAAAGCTTCAAAGGTCAGCGAAGCAGGGGCTGGGGTCTGGGGAACTTGGTTTGAGGGGACTTCTAAGTCAATGGGCAAAACAATTCTATTATGAAAACACTCTGCATCCCACTTTGAATTGTGGCGCCTGGGGTCCTAAATGCCAACAAGCGGCCATCTAAAATACATTAATTGGTCTCAGCCCACCTGGAGCAAAGGCAAAGGAAGAACACCAAGGTCACATGACAACTAAGAACCCAAGAGACAGAAAGGGCCATATGAACCAGAGACCTACATTATCCTGAGACCAGAAGAACTAGTTGGTGCCCAGCCACAATCGATGTCTGTCCTGTCAGGGAGCACAACAGACAACTCCTGAGGGAGCAGGAGACCAATGGGATACAGACCCCAAATTCTCACTAAAAGACCACACCTAATGGTATGATTGCAACTAGAGGAATCCCAGAGACAATGCTCCCCAGAACTTCTGATGGCACAGGACAGGAACCATCCCCGAAGACAAATCATCAGGCATGAAAAGGACTGGTCAGTGGGGGGGAGAGAGATGCTGATGAAGAGTGAGCTAATTAAATCAGGTGGACATGGGAGAGTGTGTAGGCAACTCTTGACTGGAGGGGGGATGGGAAGATAGAGAGAGAGGGAAGATGGCAAAATTGGCATGAAACGAGAGACTGTAAGGGCTGACTCAATAGGGGGAGAGCAAGTGGGAGAAGGGAGTAAGATGTATGTAAACCTACATGTGACAGACTGATTGGAATGGTAAATGTTCACTTGAAGCTTAATAAAAATGGAAAAAAAATAAATAAAAATAAAACACAAAATTATGAGACTCACAAAGAAACAGGAAATTATGGTCCATGAAAGCAGTCCACCTGAGGGAGCCCAGATGTTGGACTTACAAGAAAAATACTTGCAATCAATTATTACAAATATTTTCAAAGAACTAAAGGAAACCTTACCTAGGGAATTAAAGGAAATTATAGAACAATGTGGAGCCCTGGTGGTGTAGTGGTTAAGACTTTGGCTGTTAACCCAAAGGTCAGCAGTTCAAATCCACCAGCCACTCCTTGAAAACTTTATGGAGGCACAGTTCTTCTCTGTCCTATAGGGTCTGTTTGAGTCGGAATTGACTTGATGGCAATGGGTTTAATGGGTTTAAAGAACGATGTCTCTTTAAGTACAGAGTATCAATAAAGAGATAGACATTATAAAAAAAGAACCAAATAGAAATTCTTTAATTGAAAACAACAATAACTAAAATTAAAAAATTAAACCCACTCTTCATCAGAGAGGCTTAATACCATATTTTAGCTGGCAGAAGAACAAGTCAGTGAACTTGAGATTATTCACTCTGAGGAAAAGAAAGAAAATAGAATAGAGTGGAAGGGGCCAAGATGGCTGACTAGGCAGATGCTACCTCGGATCCCTCTTGCAACAAAGACCCGGAAAAACAAGTGAATCGATCACATACATGACAGTCTACAAACCCTGACCATCAAACACAGATCTAAAGAGTTGACCTGAGTGACAGGTGAGCGGAAAGCTGCGCTCTGAACCAGCAACCGCTTCTGGAACCCGTGACCCACCCCACAGCCTTGAGCCCCCGTGGTTCCCTGGTGCCGAGTGGCAGGGCTGCTTGCGGCTTGCTGAGGCAGGGCAGGCACCAGACACAGCCCTAACCCCTAGCCCCCTGGGGTAACCTCCGTAGAGACTCAGCCAGTGCAAGCAGGCTGCACACAGATGGGGCTAAAGAGAAAATGAACAACCACGCAGAAGCAGTGACTGTTTTCGGAGCCCGGAGGCAGCGTCACAGTCAGAAAACCTTGGCACCGGGCTTTGGACTGGGCGCAGGGGAGCTGAGCATGGCATCCTGAGACAGCACAAACATGGGGCGCAGCCCTAGTCCCATAAAGTGACCTCGGGGGAAGCCCAGCCAGCGCACGCAGGCAGTGCAGTGATGCGGCTGACAGGAGGAGAAGTCACCGGGAGGCAGCGACTGGTTTTGGAGCTGGGCGTGCGGTGTCCCAGGCTGGGAACCTTGGCGCTGGGCTTTGCACTGGGAGCAGAGGAACTAACCACGGCTTCTGGGACAGCACAAGCACAGGACGCGGGCCTGACCCTCAGGGGCAATCTCTACCCAGCCAGCGCACACAGTCGACACGCCCCTTGGGAATCTCAGATAAAACACTCATCCCAAGCAAGATAAGTAACTCTGTTTATATTCCTGGGTAGACACTCTCCTGTCTATCTGATCCCTCCCCTCCCCTTCCCAGGCAGCTTCATTAACATTGGAATTTCCTGGGCCAGAGAGTGAAGTGCACTGTGGTTTTTTTTTTCTTTGTTTGTTTGTTTTGTCTTTTCCTAACCCATTCTCCTGGCCTGAGAGAAGCAGCTACAAAAAACTGAGGGACTAAGAAACCTTTCCTGACTTCCTGAAATTGGACTAAAAATACAGAACCAGCTCCAGCCAAGCATTTGTGATCCACACTCTTGGGCTTTCATCCCTACAGGGAACAAGGTGGCTATTATAATGCAAAGGCAATTCTGATAGTGATCTGACTGCAATTGTTTTAGGGGATTACTGGAAAGACAAGTTTCCCAGGTCTGATATCTCTACCTACTAAACAGAGCCCTCACTGACCCACAATGGGGAACTGAGGGCTGAAGCTCCACCCAAACCACCTAACCTCCTGCCATAGGGGTCTGAGGATAGTGACATCTACCAATCTGTAGACGTACATGCATTGGGTGTCTAAGGTACAGCTGCAGAGCCCACCCACCAAAGTGCTTTAGGAATAGAGACACACCCACCTCACTGGCACTTGGGGAAGCCTGTCAGCATCCTGCCCCCCCCCGGAATGTGACCCCCTGCTGCTACTAGAATCTGGTGCACACAACTATCACCACTATTCCTCTAAGAGAATGGATGACAGTCTACCCCACACGCTTGGTGACCCAAAATCAGATTCTACTCAAGAATAGTGAATGGACTCTTAGGCTTATATTTCTGGTAACAGCCCAAACCAGCTAGTAAGAGGACATAAGTGATTCAAAGGCTACAGCAATCAAGACAGCGCAGTCTAGTAGCCCATCTATGTATATTGAAAGAAAACAAAACAAGGTAAGACTCAGTGAGCAAATATAAAATAAATCATTACAATATCTTATAGATGGCTCAGAGACAACAGTCAATATCAAACCACATAAAGAAGCAGACCATGATTGCTTCTACAACTCCCCAAACTAAAGAATCAAAATCTTTCCCAAATGAAGATACAATCCTGGAATTCCCAGATGCAGAATAACAAAAACTAATTTACACAATTTTTTTTCAAGACATCAGGGATGACCTCAAAACTGAAATAAGGCAATCTACACAAAAAGCCAAGGAACACACTGAAAAAGCAGTTGAAGAAATCAAAAAGATTATTCAAGAACATAGTGGAAAAATTAATAAGCTACAAGCATCCATAGAGAGACAGCATGCAGAAATCCAAAAGATTAACAGTAAGGTTACAGAATTAGACAACTCAATAGGAAGTCAGAGGAGCAGAACCGAGGAATTGGAATGCAGAGTGGGGGAGGTGGAGGATAAAGCAATTGACACCAATATAGCTGAAGAAAAATCAGATAAAAGAATTATAAAAAAATGAAGAAACCCTAAGAATCATGTGGGACTCTATCAAGAAGAATAACTTGCGTGTGATTGGAGTTCCAGAACAAGGAGGGATAACAGAAAATACAGAGAGAATAGTTGAAGATCTGTTGGCAGAAAACTTCCCTGACATCATGAAAGATAAAAGGATATCTATCCAAGATGCTCATCGAACCCCATATAAGATTGATCCAAAAAGAAAATCGCCAAGACATATTATCATCAAACTTGCCAAAACCAAAGATAGAGAGAAAATTTTAAAAGCAGTCAGGGATAAAAGAAAGGTCTCTTACAAAGGAGAATCAATAAGAATAAGTTCGGACTACTCAGCAGAAACCATGCAGGCAAGAAAGCAATGGGGTGACATATATAGAGCACTGAAGGAGAAAAACTGCCAGCCAAGTATCATTTATCCAGCAAAACTCTCTCTCAAATATGAAGGTGAAATTAAAACATTTACAGATAAGCACAAGCTTAGAGAATTTGCAAAAACCCAACCAAAGTAACAAGAAAAACTAAAGGAAATTGACTGGTCAGAAAATCAATAACACAACACAAGGTCACAGACCAGAACATCCTGATATCAACTCAAATAAGGAAATCACAAAAACAAATTAAGATTAATTTTAAAAAGAAAAAAATGCTCAAAACAGGGAATCATTGAAGTCATTATGTAAAAGATCACAATAATCAAAAAGAGGGACTAAATACAGGAGGCATAGAACTGCCATATGGAGAGGAAAACAAGGTGATATAGGATGATACAAGTTAGGTTTAACTTAGAAAAATAGGGGCAAATATTAAGGTAACCACAAAGAGGTCTAACAATTCCATAACTCAAAATAAAAACCAAGAAAAACATAACGACTCAACTAACATAAATTCGACTACTATGAAAATGAGGAACACACAATTTACAAAGAAAAACGTCTCGGCACAAAAAAGTATGTGGGAAAATGAAATTGTCAACAACACACACAAAAAGGCATCAAATTGACAGCACTAAACACATTCTTATCTATAATTACACTGAATGTAAATGGACTAAATGCACCAATAAAGAGACAGAGAGTCTCAGACTGGATAAAGAAACACGATCCGTCTATATGCTGCCTACAAGAGACACACCTTAGACTTAGAGACACAAACAAACTAAAACTCAAAGGACGGAAAAAAATACATCAAGCAAACAACAATCAAAAAAGAGCCGGAGTAGCAAATTAATTTCTGACAAAATAGACTTCAATGTTAAATCCACCACAAAGGATAAAGAAGGACACTACATAATGATTAAAGGGACAATTGGCCAGAAGATATAACCATATTAAATATTTATGCACCCAATGACAGGGCTGCGAGATACATAAAACAAACTTTAACAGAACTGAAAAGTGAGATAGACACCTCCACAATTATAGTAGGAGACTTCAACACACCACTTTCAGAGAAGGATAGGACTTCCAGTAAGAAGCTCAATAGAGACACGGAAGACCTAATTGCTACAATCAACCAACTTGACCTCATAGACCTATACAGAACACTCCACCCAACAGCTGCAAAGTATACTTTTTTTTCTAGTGCACATGGAACATTCTCTAGAATAGATCACATATTAGGTCATAAAACAAACCTTTGCAGAATCCAAAACATCGAAATACTACAAAGCATCTTCTCAGACCACAAGGCCATGAAAGTGGAAATCAATAACAGAAAAATCAGGGAAAAGAAATCAAATACCTGGAAACTGAACAATACCCTGCTGAAAAAAGACTGGGTTATAGAAGACATTAAGGAGGGAATAAAGAAATTCATAGAATGAAAACACTTCTTATCAAAATTAACAAAGTCAAAAGCTGGTTCTTTGAAAAAATTAACAAATTTCATAAACCATTAGCCAGACTGACTAAAGAAATACAGGAAAGGAAACAAATAACCCGAATAAGGGACGAGATGGGCCATATCACAACAGACCCAACTGAAATTAAAAGAATCATATCAGATTATTATGAAAAATTGTACTCTAACAAATTTGCAAACCTAGAAGAAATGGATGAATTCCTAGAAAAACACTACCTACCTAAACTAACACAATCAGAAGTAGAACAACTAAAGAGACCCATAACAAAAAAAGAGATTGATAAGGTAATCAAAAAACTCCCAACAACAACAAAAAAAAGCCCTGGCCCGGATGGCTTCACTGCAGAGTTCTACGAAACTTTCAGAGAAGAGTTAACACCACTACTACTAAAGGTATTTCAAAGCGTAGAAAATGATGGACTACTACCTAACTCATTCTATGAAGCCACCATAGCCCTGATACCAAAACCAGGTAAAGACACAACAACAAAAGAAAATTACAGACCTATAACCCTCATGAACATAGATGCAAAAATCCTCAACAAAATTCTAGCCAATAGAATTCAACAACATATCAAAAAAATAATCCACCACGACCAAGTGGGATTTATACCAGGTATGCAAGGTTGGTTTAATATCAGAAAAACCATTAATGTAATCCACCATATAAATAAAACAAAAGACAAAAACCACATGATCTTATCAATTGATGCAGAAGAGCCATTTGACAAATCTAACACCTCTCTGTGTGAGTGAGGTGAACACCCATTTATGATAACAACTCTCAGCAAAATAGGAATTGAAGGAAAATTCCTCAACATAATAAAGGGCATCTATGAAAAGATCAATAAAACCAACAAAACTTTAGGTAGACTGATAAAAAAAAAAAAAGACAAGATGCAAATAACTAAAACGGGGACATTACAACTGACTCAATAGAAATAAAAAGGATCATAACAGAATACTATGAACAACTGTACACCAACAAATTAGATAACATAGATGAAATGGACAAATTCCTAGAAAAACACGATGTACCTAAGTTGACTCAAGAAGAAATACAAAATCTCCAACAGACTCACGACAAGTGAAGAGATTGAATCAGTAATCAAGAATCTCCCAATAAAAAAAGTCCTGGATCAGATGTATTCACTGTCCAATTCTACCAAACATTTAAAGAAGAATTGGCACCAATACTGCTTAAACTCTTCCAAAAAGTGAAGGAGGAAGGAACACTCCCTAACTCACACTATGAAGCCAGTTTTACCCTAATACCAAACCCAGAAAAAGACACCACAAGAAAAGAAAACTACAGACCAATATCCTTTATGAATATAGATTCAAAAGTTCTCAAGAAAATGCTAGCAAACAGAATCCAACAGCATATTTAAAGTATTATACACTATGACCAGTTGGAACTTATTCCAGGAATGCAAGAATGGTTCAATATAAGAAAATCCATCAACATAATACAAAAAGGGTTCAATCCAAAAAAAAAAGCAACTAAACAACATTAATAGAACAAAGGAAAAGAGCTACATGTTCATCTGAATCGATGTAGTACACACTTTATTAATTAAACAAAACAAAAACACTCAACAAGCAAGGAACAGAAGGAAAATTCCTCAATATAATTATACTCAATGGAGAAAGATTGAGAGCCTCCCGCTTGTGATCAGGAAAAGACTAAGACTCTTGGTCTCAACACTGCTATTTAATGTTGTGCTAGAAGTCATGGCCAGAACAATAAGGCATGAAGAAGAAATAAAAGGTATTCACATCAGGAAGGAAGAAGTAAAACTATCCCTATTTGCAGATGACATGGTCCTATATTTAGAAAAGTACAATTCACAAGAAAGTTTCTAGAGCTAATAGAGGAATTCAGCAAAGTCTAGTGTACAAGGTCAACACAGAAAAAGCAGCTGGGTTTTCACCAGCAATGAGTGATATGAAAAGGAAATTAAGAAAATTCCATTTGCAATACCTTCTGAAAGAATAAAATACCTAGGAATGAATTTAATTAAGGATGTGAAATACTTATACAATGGAAATTATAAAATACTGCTGAAATAGATGAAAGAAGACATAAATAAGTGGAAAGACATTCCACGTTCATGGTTTGGAAGACGTAACATGTTAACAGTACTGAAAGGTGTCTAGATTCAACACAATCCGTATCAAAATCCCAACAGTTTTAGTAACATGAACGGAAAAACCAGTCCTCAAATTATATGGAACTGCAAGGGACCCTGAATAGCCCGAGCGATCTACCTGTCCATCCATCCATCTATCCAGGTATCCACCTATCATTTATATGTATATATAGTTTATATTATTTCTGTTATTCCTGTTGAGAATACACACTGCAGAACATAAACGAATTCCACAATTTCTACATATACAATTCAGTGATATTGATTACATTCCTCGAGTTGTGCAATCACTCTTACCGCCCTTTTCCGAGATGTTCTTCCCCAATTAATATAAACTTCCTGCCCCCTGAATTTCCTGTCTAATCTTTCAAATTGTTGTTGTCAATTTGATCCCATATAGATAGTTCTTTCAAAGGGCACAATGCTCAAGGCAGACATTCTTTACAAGTTAAGCTAAATTATTGTTTTAAGAAGACTTCAGGGATATTCTTGGTTAAGGTTTAAAGATTACCTCAGGGCAATGGTTTCAGGGGTTCATTGAGCCTCCATGACCCCAGAAAACCTGTATTCCATGAGAAATTTAAATTCTGTTCTGGACTTTCTCCCATTTGATCAGGATTCTTATAGAATCTTTGATCAAAATGTTCAGTAGTGGATTGGGGCCAAGATGGCTGACTAGGTAGACGCTACCTCGGATCCTTCTTGCAACAAAGACTCGGAAAAACAAGTGAATCCATCACATACATGACAATCTACGAACCCTGAAAAACAAACACAGATTTAAAGAGTTGACCTGAGTGACAGAGACGGAGGACGAACAACTACGGGGAAGCAGCGATTGTTTTCGGAGCCTGGAGCCAGCGTCCCAGTCAGGTAACCTTGGCGCTGGGCTTAGGACTGGGCGCAGGGGAGCTGAACATGACATCTGTGACAGCGCAAACACGGGGCGCAGTCCTACCCCCCTGAACTGACCCTGGGAGGGGGCCCAGCCGGTCCGCGCGGGCAGTGTGGCGACGCAGCTGGTGGGAGGAGAAGTCCCCAGGAGGCAGTGACTGGTTTTGGAGCTGGGAGTGCAGTGTCCCAGCTGGGGAACCTTGGCGCCGGGCTTTGGATTGGGCACAGGGGAGCTGAACACGGCATCCGGTCATGGCACAAACACGGGGTGCAGCCCTACTCTCCTGAACTAACCCCGGAAGGGGGCCCAGCCAGTCCACGGAGGCAGCGCGGCAACGTGGCTGGCGGGATGAGAAGTCCCCGGGAGGCAGCGACTGATTTTGGAGCCAGGAGTGCAGCGTCCCAGCAGGGGAACCTTGACACTGGGCTTTGGACTGGCAGCAGAGGATGTGACCACAGCTTCAGCGGGCCAGACCCTCGGGGACAATCTCCACACAACCAGCACACATAAGCGACACGCCCCTCGGGAATCTCAGATAAAATAGTCATCCCAAGCAAGATAAGAAACTCTGGCTATATTCCGGGGTGCTACTCTCTTCTATTTTTCTGAACCCTCCCCTCCCCTTCCCAGTCGGCTTCATTAACATTGGAATTTCCTGAGCCAGAGGCAGAACAGCTCCGGCTCCACAGCTTTGCTTCCCCCCCCTTTTTTTTTTGGTCTTTTCCTAACCCATTCTTCCGGCCTGAGAGAAGCAACCACAAAAAACCCAGGGACCAAAAATCCTTCCCTAGTTGGACTAAAAACACAGAACCAGCTCCAGTCAAGCATATATGATCCAAATCTCTGGCTTTCATCCTTACAGGGAACAAGGTGGCTGTTATAATGCAAAGGCAATTCTGATAGGGATCTGACTGCATTTTCTTTAGCGGATTTACTGGAAAAACAAGGTTCCCAGGTCTGATATCTCTGCTTATTCAACAGAGCCCTCACTGACCCACAACAGGGAACTGAGAGCTGAAGCTCCCCCCAGACCACCTAGCCTCTTGCCTTAGGGGTCTAAGGAGGGTGACATCTACCAATCTGTAGAGGTACTTGCATTGGGGGCCTAAGGTACAGCTGCAGACCCCTCCCACTAAGGTGCTTTAGGAATAGAGACACACCTACCTCACGGACACTTGAGGGAAACCTGTCAGCATCCTGTCCCCCCTGGAGTGTGAACCCCAGCTGGTAATAGAATCTGGTGCACACAACTATCACCACTACATCTTGAGGTGGATAGGTATTAGGGTGCAGCACACACGTGATGACCCAAAATCAGATTCTACTCAAGAATAGTGAATAGACTCAGGCATATACATCTGGCAACAGCCCAAACCAGCTGGTAATAGGTCATAAGTAAGTCAAGGGCTACAACAAACAAGACAGCACAATCTAGTAGCCCATCCACGTACATTGAAAGAAAACAAAACAAGATAAGACTCAGTGAGCAAATATAGAATAAATCACTACAATATCTTAGAGATGGCTCAGAGACAGCAGTCCATATCAAACCACATAAAGAAGCAGACCATGACATCTTCTACAACCCCCCAAACTAAAGAATCAAAATCTTTCCCAAATGAAGATACAATCCTGGAATTATCAGATACAGAATATAAAAAACTAATCCACAGAATGCTTCAAGACATCAGGGATGACCTCAGAAATGAAATAAGGCAAACTTCAGAAAAAGCCAAGGAACACACTGATAAAACAGTTGAAGAACTCAAAAAGATTATTCAAGAACATAGTGGAAAAATTAATAAGTTGCAAGAATCCATAGAGAGACAGCGTGCAGAAATCCAAAAGATTAACAATAAAATTACAGAATTAGACAATGCAATAGGAAGTCAGAGAAGCAGACTCGAGCAATTAGAATGCAGACTGGGACATCTAGAGGATCAGGGAATTAACACCAACATAGCTGAAAAAAAAATCTGATAAAAGAATTAAAAAAATGAAGAAACCCTAAGAATCATGTGGGACTCTATCAAGAAGGATAACTTGTGTGTGATTGGAGTCCCAGAACAGGGAGGACAGAAAACACAGAGAAAATAGTTGAAGATCTGCAGACAGAAAACTTCCCTGACATCATGAAAGACGAAAGGATATCTATCTATCATCAAACTTGCCAAAACCAAAGATAAAGAGAAAATTTTAAAAGCAGCCAGGGAGAAAAGAAAGGTCTCCTTCAAGGGAGAATCAGTAAGAATAAGTTCAGACTACTCAGCAGAAACCATGCAGGCAAGAAGGCAATGGGATGACATATAGAGAGCACTGAAGGAGAAAAACTGCCAGCCAAGGATCATATATCCAGCAAAACTCTCTCTGAAACGTGAAGACGAAATTAAGATATTTACAGATAAACACAAGCTTAGAGAATTTGCAAAAACCAAACCAAAGCTACAAGAAATACTAAAGGTTTTTTGATCAGAAAACCAATAATATCAGATACCAGCACAACACAAGGTCACAGAACACAACATCCTGATATCAACTCAAATAGCGAAATCACAAAAACAAATTAAGATTAATTAAAAAAATGCTCAAAACAAGGAATCATTGAAGTCAATATGTAAAAGATCACAATAATCAAAAAGAGGGACTAAATACAGGTGGCATAGAGCTGCCATACGGAGAGGGATACAAGGCGATATAGGACAATACAAGTTAGGTTTTTACTTAGAAAAATAGGGGTAAATATTAAGGTAACCACAAAGAGGTATAACAACTCCATAACTCAAAATAAAAGCCAAGAAAAACGTAACGACTCAACAGACATAAAGTCAAATACTATGAAAATGAGGATCTCACAATTTACAAAGAAAAACGTCTCAGCACAAAAAAGTAAGTGGAAAAATGAAATTGTCAACAACACACATAAAAAGGCATCAAATGCTCCCCAGACCTTCTGTTGGCACAGGACAGGAACCATCCCGGAAGACAACTCATCAGACATGAAAGGGACTGGTCAGCGGGTGGGAGAGAGATGCTGATGAAGAGTGAGCTAATTATATCAGGTGGACACTTGAGATTGTGTTGGCAACTCTTGTCTGGAGGGGGGATGGGAGGATAGAGAGAGAGGGAAGCTGGCAAAATTGTCACGAAAGGAGAGACTGAAAGGGCTGACTCAATGGGGGAGAGCAAGTGGGAATACGGAGTAACATGTATGTAAACTTATATGTGACAGACTGATTGGATTTGTAAACGTTCACTTGAAGCTTAGTAAAAGTTAATTTAAAAAAAGGCATCAAAATGACAACACTAAACACTTATCTATAGTTACACTGAATGTAAATGGACTAAATGCACCAATAAAGAGACAGAGAGTCTCGGACTGGATAAAGAAACACGATCCGTCTATATGCTGCCTACAAGAGACACACCTTAGACTTAGAGACACAAACAAACTAAAACTCAAAGGATGGAAAAACATATATCAAGCAAACAATAAGCAAAAAAGAAGAGGAGTAGCAATATTAATTTCTGACAAAATAGACTTTGAACTTAAATCCATCACAAAGGATAAAGAAGGACACTACATAATGATAAAAGGGACAATTGATCAGGAAAATATAACCATATTAAATATTTATGCACCCAATGACAGGGCTGCAAGATACATAAATCAAATTTTAACAGAATTGAAAAGTGAGATAGACACCTCCACAATTATAGTAGGAGACTTCAACACACCACTTTCGGAGAAGGACAGGACGTCCAGTAAGAAGCTCAATAGAGACACGGAAGACCTACTTACAACAATCAACCAACTTGACCTCATTGGCTTATACAGAACTCTCCACCCAACTGCTGCAAAGTATACTTTTTTTCCTAGCGCACATGGAACATTCTCTAGAATAGACCACATATTAGGTCATAAAACAAACCTTTGCAGAACCCAAAACATCGAAATATTACGAAGCATCTTCTCAGACCAAAAGGCCATAAAAGTAGAAATCAATAACAGAAAAACTAGGGAAAAGAAATCAAATACTTGGAAACTGAACAATACCCTCCTGAAAAAAGACTGGGTTGTAGAAGACATCACGGAGGGAATAAGGAAATTCATAGAATGCAACGAGAATGAAAATACTTCCTATCAAAACCTCTGGGACACAGCAAAAGCAGTGCTCAGAGGCCTATTTATATCGATAAATGCACACATACAAAAAGAAGAAAGAGCCAAAAGCAGAGAACTGTCCCTACAACTTGAACAAAGAGAAAGTGAGCAACAAAAGAATCCATCAGGCACCAGAAGAAAACAAATCAAAAAAATTAGAGCTGAACTAAATGAATTAGAGAACAGAAAAACAATTGAAAGAATTAACAAAGCCAAAAGCTGGTTCTTTGAAAAAATTAACAAAATTGATAAACCATTGGCTAGACTGACT
Organism: Elephas maximus indicus; assembly: GCF_024166365.1. Lineage (NCBI taxonomy): Eukaryota > Metazoa > Chordata > Mammalia > Proboscidea > Elephantidae > Elephas > Elephas maximus. The sequence goes on along the minus strand of NC_064846.1, from coordinate 114,545,356 downwards.
AAAGAAATACAGGAAAGGAAACAAATAACCTGAATAAGAAACGAGAAGGGCCACATCACAACAGACCCAACTGAAATTAAAAGAATCATTTCAGATTATTACGAAAAATTGTACTCTAATAAATTTGCAAACCTAGAAGAAATGGATGAATTCCTGGAAAAACACTACCTACCTAAACTAACACAATCAGAAGTAGAACAACTAAATAGACCCCTAACAAAAAAAAGAGATTGATAAGGTAATCAAAAAACTCCCAACAACAACAAAAAAAAATCCCTGGCCCGGACGGCTATACTGCAGAATTCTACGAAACTTTCAGAGAAGAGTTAACACCACTACTACTAAGCATAGAAAATGACGGAATACTACCCAACTCATTCTATGAAGCCACCATCTCCCTGATACCAAAACCAGGTAAAGACATCACAAAAAAGGAACATTACACACCTATGTCCCTCATGAACATAGATGCAAAAATCCTCAACAAAATTCTAGCCAATAGAATTCAACGACATATCAAAAAAAAAATTCACCACGACCAAGTGGGATTTATACCAGGTATGCAAGGCTGGTTTAATATTAGAAAAACCATTAATGTAATACACCATATAAATAAAACAAAAGACAAAAACCACATGATCTTATCAATTGATGCAGAAAAGGCATTTGACAAAGTCCAACACCCATTTATGATAAAAACTCTCACCAAAATAGGAATTGAAGGAAAATTCCTCAACATAATAAAGAGCATCTGTGCAAAGCCAACAGCCAACATCACTCTAAATGGAGAGAGCCTGAAAGCATTTCCCCTGAGAACGGGAACCTGACAAGGATGCCCTTTATCACTGCTCTTATTCAACATTGTGCTAGAAGTCCTAGCCAGAGCAATTACGCTAGACAAAGAAATAAAGGGCATCCGGATTGGCAAAGAGGAAGTAAAATTATCTCTATTTACAGATGACATGATCTTATACACAGAAAACCCTCAGGAAGCCTCCAGAAAACTACTGAAACTAATAGAAGAGTTTGGCAGAGCCTCAGGTTATAAGATAAACATACAAAAATCACTTGGATTCCTCTACGTCAACAAAAAGAACATCGAAGAGGGAATCACCAAATCCATACCATTCACAGTAACCCCCAAGAAGATAAAATACTTAGGAATAAATCTTACCAAGGGTGTAAAAGACCTATACAAAGAAAACTACAAAGCTCTACTACAAGAAATTAAAAAGGACCTACTTAAGAGGAAAAACATACCATGCTCATGGATAGGAAGACTTAACATAGTAAAAATGTCTATTCTACCAAAAGCCATCTATACATACAATGCACTTCCAATCCAAATTCCAATGTCATTTTTTAAGGGGATAGAGAAACAAATCACCAACTTCATATGGAAGGGAAAGAAGCCTCAGATAGGTAAAGCATTACTGAAAAAGAAGAAAGTGGGAGGCCTCATTCTACCTGATTTCAGAACCTATTATACAGCCACAGGAGTCAAAACAGCCTGGTACTGGTACAACAACAGACACATACACCATTGGAACAGAATTGAGAACCCAGATATAAATCCATCCACATATGAGCAGCTGATATTTGACAAAGGCCCAGTGTCAGTTAAGTGGGGAAATGACAGTCTTTTTAACAAATGGTGCTGGCATAACTGGATATCCATTTGCAGAAAAATGAAACAGGACCCATACCTCACACCATGCACAAAAACTAACTCCAAGTGGATCAAAGACCTAAACATAAAGACTAAAACGATAAAGATCATGGAAGAAAAAATAGGGACAACCTTAGGAGCCCTAATACAAGGCATAAACAGAATACAAAACATTACCAAAAATGACGAAGAGAAACCAGATAACTGGGAGCTCCTAAAAATCAAACACCTATGTTCATCTAAAGACTTCACCAAAAGAGTAAAAAGACCACCTACAGACTGGGAAAGAATTTTCAGCTATGACATCTTCTACCAGTGCCTGATTTCTAAAATCTATATGATTCTGTCAAAACTCAACCACAAAAAGACAAACAACCCAATCAAGAAGTGGGCAAAGGATATGAACACACACTTCACTAAAGAAGATCTTCAGGAGCTAACAGATACATGAGAAAATGCTCTCGATCATTAGCCATTAGAGAAATGCAAATTAAAACTACGATGAGATTCCATCTCACTCCAAAAAGGCTGGCATTAATCCAAAAAACAGAAAATAATAAATGTTGGAGAGGCTGTGGAGAGATTGGAACTCTTATACACTGCTGGTGGGAATGTAAAATGGTCAACCACTTTGGAAATCTATCTGGTGTTATCTTAAACAGTTAGAAATAGAACTACCATACAACCCAGAAATCCCACTCCTCGGAATGTACCCTAGAGAAATAAGAGCCTTCACACAAACAGATATATGCACACCCGTGTTTATTGCCCCTCTGTTTACAATAGCAAAAAGCTGGAAGCAACCAAGGTGTCCATCAACGGATGAATGGCTAAATAAATTGTGGTATATTCACACAATGGAATACTACGCATCGATAAAGAACAGTGACGAATCTATGAAACATTTCATAACATGGAGGAACCTGGAAGGCATTATGCTGAGCGAAATCAGTCAGAGGCAAAAGGACAAATATTGTATAAGACCACTATTATAAGATCTTGAGAAATAGTATAAACTGAGAAGAACACATACTTTTGTGGTTACGAGGGGGGGAGGGAGGAAGAGTGGGAGAGGGTTTTTTACTGATTAATTAGTAGATAAGAACTGCTTTAGGTGAAGGGATGGACAATACTCAATACATGCAAGGTCAGCTCAACTGGACTGGTCCAAAAGCAAAGAAGTTTCCGGGATAAACTGAAGGCTTCAAAGGTCAGCAGAGCAATGGCTGGGGTTTGGGGACCATGGTTTAAGGGGACTTCTAAGTCATTTGGCAAAATAATTCTATTATGAAAACATTCTGCATCCCACTTTGAAATGTGGTGTCTGGGGTCTTAAATGCTAACAAGCGGCCACCTAAGATGCATCAATTGGTCTCAACCCACCTGGAGCAAAGGAGAATGAAGAACACCAAGGTCACACAATAACTAAGAGCCCAGGAGACAGAAAGGGCCACATGAACCTGAGACCTACATCATCCTGAGACCAGAAGAACTAGTTGGTGCCCGGCCACAATCGATGACTGCCCTGACAGGGAGCACAACAGAGAACTCCTGAGGGAGCAGGAGATCAGTGGGATGCAGACCCCAAATTCTCATAAAAAGACCATACTTAATGGTCTGACTGAGACTAGAGGAATCCCGGCGGCCACGCTCCCCAGACCTTCTGTTGGCACAGGACAGGAACCATCCCCGAAGACAACTCATCGGACATGAAAGCGACTGGTCAGCGGGTGGGAGAGAGATGCTGATGAAGAATGAGCTAATTATATCAGGTGGACACTTGAGACTGTGTTGGCATCTCCTGTCCTGAGGGGGGATGGGAGGATAGAGAGAGTTGGAAGCTGGCAAAAATGTCACGAAAGGAGAGACTGGAAGGGCTGACTCATTAGGGGGAGAGCAAGTGGTAGTACGGAGTAAGGTGTATATAAACTTATATGTGACAGTCTGACTTGATTTGTAAACGTTCACTTGAAGCTCAATAAAAGTTAATAATAAAAAAAAATGTTCACTAGTGGTAGCTGGACACAATCCAGTTCTTCTGGTCTCATGGCAAACAGTTAGTTGTTCATGAAGACAATTAGTTACGCATTCCATTTCCTCCTCCTATTCCTGACTCTCCTTCTTCCTCTGATGCTACAGTATATAGAGAATAATTGTTGTACCTTGGGTGGCCACTTGCAAGCTTTTAAGACCCCAGGTACTATGCAACAAAGGTGGGGGTAAAACAGAAACACTGAACACAATATTAGGCCAGTTAAGTGGGGTGTTCCATGAAATCATGACCTTAAACCTCCAAACTAAGGAATCAAATCCCTCCAGGTGTTTGGTTGCACATATGCAGCCTAAGCAGCTAATCTTTTTTGTCATTGTTGTAAATATATCTGTCACACAACTTTTGCCAGTTCAACTTTTTGCAGGTGTACAACGTAAGGACAGCAATTATATTAACCAGCTGTGCAACCCTACCCTTAATCAATGTGCTCCATAAACAATAACCACCCTTTCCACTTCCCTGCCACCCCTGGTAACCACTAATAAACCATGGTCTCTGTAAATTTGCCTTTTATTGTCTTTTTATATACACGAAGTCATACACTTTTTGCTCTTTTATGACTGATTTATTTCACTCAGAGTGTCTTCAAGCTCCATCCATGTTGTAGTATTCATTAGGACTTCATTTCTCTTTCTAGCTGAGTAGAATTCTATTGTATGTATGTAGCACGTTTTGTTTATCCCTTCGTCCATTGATAGGCATTTAGGTTGTTTCCACCTTTTGCCTATCATTGTAAATAATGAGGCAATGAACACTGGTGTACAAGTCTGTTTGAGTCTCTGCTTTCATGTCCTTTAGTTATATACCTAGGAGTGGAATGGGTCATATGGTCTTTCTATTTTTAGTTTTTAGGAACTGCCACACTGTTTTCCACAATGCCTGTATCATTTTGCATTCCCACCAGCAATGGCTGAGGGCTCCAATTTTGCCACATCCTCACGAAAATTTCTTATTTTTCTGTTTGTTTGTCTGTTTGTTTTATCTTAGTCATCCTGTTGTTGTTGTTAGATGCTGTTGAGTCAGTTCCGACTCATAGTGTTCATATTTACCACAGAACAAAACACTGCCTGACCCTGCGCCATCCTCACAATCGTTGTTATGTCAACATCTCATTGAGGGTCTTCCTCTTTTTCACTGGCCCACTATTTACCAAGCCTGATGTCCTTCTCCAGGGACTGATCCCTCCTGATAACACGTCCAAAGTATGTAAGATGTAGTCTTCCCATCCTTGCTTCTGAGGAACATTCTGGTTGTACTTCTTCCAAGACAGATTTGTTCGTTCTTTTGGCATTCTACGATATACTCAACATTCTTCACCAACACCACAATTCAAAGGCATCAATACTTCTTTGGTCTTCTTTATTCATTGTCCAGCTTTCACATGCATATGAGCAATTGAAAATACCATGGTTGGGTCATGCGCACCTTAGCCTTCAAGGTGACATCTTTGCTTTTTAACACTTCAAAGAGGTCTTTTGCAGCAGAGTTTCCCAATGCAATGCATCTTTTGATTTCTTGACTGCTGCTTCCATGGGTGTTGACTGTGGATACAAGTAAAATGAAATCCTTGACAACTTCAATCTTTTCTTTGTTTCTCGTGATGTTTGTTGTCTATTGGTCCAGTTGTGAGAATTTTTTTTCTTTAGCCATTCTAGTGGGAGTGAAATGGTATCTCATCGTGGTTTTGATTTGCGTCTCTCTGATGGCTAATGACATTGGTCATCTTTTCATGAGTTTGGTGGCCATTTAACTATCCTTTTTGGTGAAATGTCTACTCAAGTCCTTTGCCCATTTTGTAATTGAGTTATTTGTCTTTTTGTTGTTGAGTTGTAGAAGTTTTATATATGTTTTGGTTATTAGATTTTTATCAGATATATAGTTTCTGAAGATATTCTCCCAGTCTACAGTTTTTCTTTTCACTTTCTTGGTACAGTCTTTTCATGAGTAAAAGTTTTTAATTTTCATGAGGTTCCACGTATTTATTTATTTATATATTTTATAATTTTTATTGTGCTTTAAGGGAAAGTTTACAAATCAAATCAGTCTCTCACACAAAAACCCATATACACCTTGCTACACACTCCCAATTACTCGCCCCTTAATGAGACAGCCCGCTCTCGCCCTCCACTCTCTCTTTTCCTGTCCATTTCACCAGTTCCTAACCCCCTCCACCCTCTCATCTCCCCTCCAGGCAGGAGATGCCAACATAGTCTCAAGTGTCCACCTGATCCAAGAAGCTCACTCCTCACCAGCATCCCTCTCCAACCCATTGTCCAGTCCAATCCATCTCTGAAGAGTTGGCGTCAGGAATGGTTCCTGTCCTGGACCAACAGAAGGTCTGGGGACCGTGACCACCGGGGCCCTTCCTGTCTCAGTCAGACCATTAAGTCTGGTCTTCTGAGAATTTGGGGTCTACTTATCCCACTGCTCTCCTGCTCCCTCAGGGGTTCTCTGTTGTGTTCCCTGTCAGGGCAGTAATTGGTTATAGCTGGGCACCATCTAGTTCTTCTGGTCTCAGGATGATGTAGTCTCTGGTTCATGTGGCCCTTTCTGTCTCTTGGGCTTGTAATTGCCTTGTGTCCTTGGTGTTCTTCATTCTCCTTTGATCCAGGTGGGTTGAGCCATCTTAGATGGCTGCTTGCTAGCATTTAAGACCCCAGATGCCACTCTTCAAAGTGGGATGCAGAATGTTTTCTTAATAGATTTTATTATGCCAATTGACTTAGATGTCCCCTGAAACCGTGGTCCCCAGACCCCTGCCCCTGCTATGCTGGCCTTTGAAGCACTCAGTTTATTCAGGAAATTTCTTTGCTTTTGGTTTAGTCCATTTGTGCTAACCGCCCCTGTATTGTGTGCTGTCTTTCCCTTCACCTAAAGTAGTTCTTATCTACTATCTAATTAGTGAATGCCCCTCTCCCACCCTCCCTCCCTCCCTCCACCCTCTCATAACCACAAAAGAATGTTTTCTTTTCAGTTTAAACTATTTCTCAAATTCTTATAATAGTGGTCTTATACAATATTTGTCCTTTTGCACCTGAATAATTTCACTCAGCATAATGCCTTCCAGGTTCCTCCGTGTTATGAAATGTTTCACAGATTCCTCACTGTTCTTTACCGATGTGTAGTATTCCATTGTGTGAATATACAATAATTTATTTATCCATTCATCCTTTGATGGGCACCTTGGTTGCTTCCATGTTTTCGCAATTGTAAACAGTGCTGCAATGAACATGGGTGTGCATATATCTGTTTGTATAAAGGCTCTTATTTCTCTGGGATATATTCCAAGGAGTCGGATAGCTGGATCCTCCTGGTAGTTCTATTTCTAGCTTTTTAAGGAAGCACCAACTGATTTCCAAAGTGGTTGTACCATTCTACATTCCCACCAGCAGTGTATGTGTCCCAATCTCTCCACAGCCTCTCCAACATTTATTATTTTGTGTTTTTTGGATTAATACCAGCCTTGTTGGAGTGAGATGAAATCTAATTGTAGTTTTGATCTGCAATTTCTCTAATGGCTAATGATCATGTACATTTTCTCATATATCCATTGGCTACCTGAATGTCTTCTTTAGTGAAGTGTCTATTCATATCTTTTGCTCATTTTTTAATTGGGTTATGTGTCTTTTTGTAGTTGAGTTCTTGCAGTATCATGAAGATTTTAGAGATCAGGCGCTGATCAGAAATGTCATAGCTAAAAACTTTTTCCCAGTCTGTAGGTAGTCTTTTTACTCTTTTGGTGAAGTCTTTGGATGAGCATAGGTGTTTGATTTTTAGGAACTCCCAGATATCTAGTTTTTCTTCTGCATTCGTTATAAGGTTTTGTATACTGTTTATGGCATGTATTAGGGCTCCTAACATTGTCCCTATTTTTTCTTCCATGATCTTTATCGTTTTACATTTTATATTTAGGTTTTGGTCAATTTTTAGTTTTTGTGCATGAATTGAGGTATGGGTCATGTTTCATTTTTTTGCAGATGGATATCCAGTTATGCCAGCACCATTTGTTAAAAAGACTGTCTGTCCCCCATTTAACTGTTTTGGGGCCTTTGTCAAATATCAGCTGCTCATATGTGGATGGATTTATGTCTGGATTCTCAATTCTGTTCCATTGGTCCATGTATCTGTTGTTGTACCAGTACCAGGCTGTTTTGACTACTGTGGCGGTATAATAGGCTCTAAAATCAGGTAAAGTAAAGCCTCCCACTTTGTTCTTCTTTTTCAGTAATGCCTTATTTATCCAGGGCCTCTTTCCCTTCCATATGAAGTTGGTGATTTGTTTCTCCATCTCCTTAAAGAACGTCGTTGGGATATGGATTGGAATTGCATTAAATGTATACATCGCTTTTGGTAGAATAGACATTTTTATGTTGTCTTTCTATCCGCGAGCAAGTTATGTTCTTCCACTTATGTAAGTCTCTTTTGGTTTCTTGCAGAAGTGTAGTGTAGTTTTCTTTGTATGAGTCTTTTACATCTCTGGTAAGATTTATTCCTAAGTATTCTACCTTCTTGGGGGCTACTATCAATGGCATTGACTTGGTGATCTCCTCTTCGATGTTCTTTTTGTTGGTATAGAAGAATCCAACTGATTTTTGTATGTTCATCTTGTATCCCGATACTCTGCTGAACTCTTCTATTAGTTTCAGTAGTTTTATGGAGGATTTCTTACGGTTTTCTGTGTATAAGATCATGTCATCTGAAAATAGAGATACTCTGACTTCTTCCTTGCCAATCTGTATGCGCTTTATTTCTTTATCTAGTTTAATTGCTCTGGCTAGGACTTCCAGCACAATGTTGAATAAGAGTGGTGATAAAGGGCATCCTTGTCTGGTTCCCGATCTCAATGGGAATGCTTTCAGGCTCTTTCCATTTAGGGTGATGTTGGCTGTTGGCCTTGTATAAATGCCCTTTATCACGTTGAGGAATTTTCCTTCTATTCCTATTTTGCTGAGAGTTTTTATCATGAATGAGTGTTGAACTTTGTCAAATGCCTTTTCTGCATCAATTGATAAAATCATGTGATTCTTGTCTTTTGTTTTATTTACATGATAAAAAAATTTTTTTTTTGGACTACATTAATTGTTTTTCTAATGTTGAACCATCCCTGCATACCTGGTATGAATCTCGCTTGGTCATGGTGAATTATTTTTTTGATATGTTGTTGAATTCTATTGGCTAGAATTTTGTTGAGGACTTTTGCATCTACATTCGTGATTGATATAGGTCTATAAATTTCTTTTTTTGTGGTGTCTTTACCTGGTTTTGGTATCAGGGATATGGTGGCTTCAGAGAATGAATTTGGAAGTATTCTGTCCTTTTCTATGCTCTGAAATACCTTTAATAGTAGTGGTGTTAATTCTTCTCTGAAAGTTTGGTAGAACTCTGCAGTGAAGCTGTCCGGGCCAGGGGTTATTTTTGTTGGGAGTTTTTTGATCACCTTTTCAATCTCTTCTTTTGTTATGGGTCTATTTAGTTGTTCTACCTCTGTTTGTGTTAGTTTAGGTAGGTAGTGTGTTTATAGGAATTCATCCATTTCTTGTAGGTTTTCAAATTTGTTTGAGTATAGTTTTTCATAGTAATCTGATCCCAATCTGATATGATTCTTTTAATTTCCGTTGGGTCTGTTGTAATATCGCCCACTCATTTCTTATTCGGGTCATTTTCTTTCTCTCCTGTTTTTCTTTTGTCAGTTTGCCCAGTGGTTTATCAATTTTGTTGATTTTTTCCAAAAACCAGCTTTTGGTCTTGTTAATTCTTTCAATTGTTTTTCTGTTTTCTATTTCATTTAGTTTAGCTCTAATTTTATTATTTGTTTTCTTCTGGTGTCTGTGGGTTTCTTTTGTTGCTGTCTTTCTATTTGTTCAAGTTGTAGGGATAATTCCTTGATTTGGGCCCTTTCTTCTTTTTGGATGTGTGCATTTGTTGATATGAATTGACCTCTGAGCCCTGCTTTTGCTGTGTCCCAAAAGTTTTTTTTTTTTTTAAAAAAAGTTCTAATAGGAAGTGTTTTCATTCTCATTGGAGTCTCTGAATTCCTTTATTCCATCCTTAATATGTTCTATAATCCAGTCTTTTCTGAGCAGGGTATTGTTCAGTTTCCAAGTGTTTGATTTCTTTTCCCGTTATTGATTTGCACTTTTATGACCTTATGGTCAGAGAAGATGCTTTGTAATATTTCAATGTTTTGTATTCTGCTAAGGCTTGCTTCATGACCTAATATGTGGTCTATTCTAGAGAATGTTCCATATGCACTAGAAAAGAAAATATAGTTGGTTGCTGTTGAGTGGAGTGTTCTGTATACGTCTACGAGGTCAAGTTGTTTGATTGTGGCATTTAGATCTTCCGTGTCTTTATTGAGCTTCTTTCTGGATGTCCTGTCTTTCACCGAAAGTGGTGTGTTGAAGTTTCCTACTATTATTGTGGAGCTATCTCACTTTTCAATGCTGATAGAGTTTGTTTTATGTATCTTGCAGCCCTGTCACTGGGTTCATAAATATTTAATATGGTTATATCTTCTTGGTGTATTGTCCCTTTAATCATTATATAGTGTCCTTCCTTATCCTTTCTGATGGATTTAACTTTAAAGTCTATTTTGTCAGAAATTAATATTGCTACTCCTGCTCTTTTTTGATTGTTGCTTGCTTGATAGATTTTTTTTCCATCCTTTGAGTTTTTGTTTGTGTCTCTAAGTCTAAGGTGTGCCTCTTGTAGGCAGCATATAGACGGATCTTGTTTTTTAATCCATTCTGCCACTCTCTGTCTCTTTATTGGTGCATTTAGTGCATTTACATTCAGGGCAATTATGGATAGGTATGAAGTTAGTGCTATCATTTTGATGTCTTTTTTTGTGTGTTGTTGACTGTTTCTTTTTCCCACTTGATTTTCTGTGGAGTAGATTTTCTTTGTATATTGTCCTTTCCTTATATTTGTTGTTGTTGATTTTGTTTCTGCTAGGTCTCTATTTTTCCCTCGTATTCCATTTTGATGAGCAGGATAGTTTGTCTCCTTTGTGGTTACCTTCTTATTTGCCCTATTTTTCTGAATTTAAAACTAACTTTTATTTCTTTGTATTACCGTATTTTCCCCTTCATATGGAAGGTGTATGATTACATTTCTTAGTCCCTCTTTATTATTTTATTGTTGTCTTCTTTTATATAATATCATCGTTGTTACACTGTTTTGGGCCTTTTTTATATATAATCTTGCTTTCTTTTTTGGTTTTCCTGTGTGGGTTGACTTCTGGTTGATCTGCTCTAGTCTTGGGTTGATGCCTGATATTATTGATTTTCTAACCAAAGAACTCCCTTTAGTATTTCTTGTAGTTTTGGTTGGGTTTTTACTAATTCTCTCAACTTGTGATTGTCTAGAAATGTCTTAATTTCACCCTCCTATTTAAAAAAAAAATTTTTTTTTTTTTAGTTATTTAGGAGACAGTTTTGATGGATATATGATTCTTGGCAGGCAATTTTTTTCCTTCTATTTTTTAAATATGTCATCCCATTGCCTTCTTGCCTGCATGGTTTCTGCAGAGTAGTCCGAGTTTATTCTTATTGGCTCTCCTTTGCAGGTGACTTTTCGTTTATCCCTCACTGCTCTTATAATTCTCTCTTTATCTTTGGTTTTGGCAAGTTTGATTATAATATGTCTTGGTGACTTTCTTTTAAGATCTACCTTATGTGGAGTTCGATGAGCGTCTTGGATAGATATCTTCTCATCTTTCACAATATCAGAGAAGTTTTCTGCCAACAAATCTTCAACAATTTTCTCTGTATTTTCTGTTATCCCTCCCTGTTCTGGTACTCCAATCACTTGTAGGTTATTTCTCTTGATAGAGAAATAACATGATTCTTAAGGTTTCTTCAGTTTTTTAAATTCTTTTATCTGATTTTTCTTCCAATATGTTAGTGCCAAGTGATTTACCTTCGAGTTCAGAAATTCTAGCTTCTACTTGCTCAATTCTGCTCCTCTGACTTTCTATTGAGTTATCTAATTCTGTAATTTTATTGTTAATCTTCTGAATTTCTGATTGCTGTCTGTCTATGGATTTTTCCAGCTTATTAAACTTTTCATTATGTTCCTGAATAATCTTTCTAATTTCTTCAGTTGCTTTATCTGTGTGTTCCTTGGCTTGTTATGCATATTACCTCATTCCCTTCCTGATGTCTTGAAGAGTTCTGTATATTAAACTTTTGTATTCTGCATCTGGTAATTCCAGGAATGCAGTTTCATCTAGAAGACCACTGGGTTGTTTGTTTTGAGAGCCTGTTGAGGTGATCATGGTCTGTTTCTTTATGTGACTTGATATTGACTGTTTTCTCCAAGCCATCTATAAGTTATTGTATTAGTTTATTCTTGCTTACTTTGTTTTGTTTTGGTATACCCCTATGGGTTGCTCGAATGAGCTAGCTTGATTATTTTCACCTTCAGAGCTCTGGTGTCCTGTCCCCAGCTGGCTAGAGCTGTTATCAAGTATATCAGTCTAGGAGTCTATTCAGTTTTCTCGTATGAATTCAGCTCAGGTTTCCAGGTGGCTGATATCAAATGTGCAGTACAGGCTCTGTCCTACAGTCTTAGAGGGGCAGGGGTGATTGGCGTATATACCCGTATCTGATTGCAGCAGGGGGCCACGCTCTGAACAAGGCAGGGGGCTGAGAACTGACCCCCAAGTGTCTCTGAGGAAAACGCATCTCTGTTCCCTAGAGCATGCTGGTGGGTGGGTTCTGCAGAGGGACCGTGGGCACCCAAAGTTTTCGGTTTAAGGACTGGGAGGTACCAGTTATCTTTGGACCCCTGTCGCGTGTGGCTGGGTGACCTGAGTGGAGCTACCAGTGCTTAGGTCCCTGATGTGGGTAGGTGAGGACCTTGTTTCATGGGCAAAGCAAAGTCAAACGTCAAACGCCCACCTCTCCACGGCACAGCTGAAATGGTTGGAGTTTGCCAACAAGGGCCTATTCTCCCAAAATACGCCCACACAGGTACATGCAGAAGGGAAAGGTGATCAAGGTCCATGGATGATTTATGCCTGGACAGAAGCCACTTCTGTCCTGAGCTCCCCTGGTTAATGGAGCTAGCAAATTATCTTTTCCCCCCAATTGCAAATTTTTTCCTTCCCCAAGGCTGGGAGGATGACTCTAGGTGCTCACCAGGGTCTATCTGAGGCCCAGAGATTCAGCTGCTGAAGGCTGCTTGGGGGTGGAGGGGATGTGGTAAAATATACGCAAGTACTTAGCTTTTGCCGAGAGCGCCCTTCTCCTCAGGTTCCAGAGGTGTGAGTGGGCTGTGTGGCTGGCTGCTTCTCCCTTAGGAAACTCCAGCCAAACGCTACGACCAGCCTGCTGCTGCTGCCACCGCTCTGGGAATGGTGCCTGAGGGTTCCCGGCAATTCAGGTCCAGTAACGCCTCTCCACTTCTGAACGGCTTCTTCCTCCCCCTGCCCCTCAGTTCGTTTTCTAAGCTTGCCTTTGATGCTCAGGGCTCCCAGTTTGTCACAAATATACTGGTTTCACTTGTTTTTTCAGGTCTTGTGGTAAAGTGGGCTCGCTGGAAGCGTCTGTCTATTCCGCCATCTTGGTTCCGCCTCCCACTTTTTTGTGTGTGTCTTTTGGTTTTTGGGCTTTTGTTTTGCCTGACAGCATTGCCACTGCATTTTCTTCTAAGAATTTTGTAGTTTTAGTTTACACATTTAGATTTTTAATCCATTTTGAATTTTGTTTTTTTGTTCGTTGAGAGGCATGGATCCTGTTTCATCTTTCTGCTTGTGGAAATCCAATTTTCCCAATACCGTTTATAGAAAAGACTCTTCTTTCCCCCAACAAATAGACTAAGCAACCTTGTCAAAATCCATTGAGCATAGATATGTGGGTTTATTTCTGAACTCCCAATTCTATTCCATTGGTCTATGTGTCTGTTGTTATACTGGTACCAGGTTTTGTCTTTTTTTTTTTACTGTAGCTCTTTTAAAATCAGGAAGTTGTGTCCCCCTACTCTGTTCTTCTCTTTCAACACTGCTTTAGCTGTCTGGGGCCTCTTACCATTCCATATAAAGTTGAGAATTTGTTTTCCTATTTCTGTAAAGAAGGCATTTGGAATTTTGATCAGAATTGCATTGAATATATAGACCTTTTTGGGTTGTATTGATATCTTAACAATATTGAGGCTTCCAACTCATGAACACAGAGCATCTTTCTATTTATTTAAGTCTTCTTTAATCTCTTTAAGCAGTGTTTTACAATTTTCATTGTATGTCTTTCTCACCCCTGGTTTAATTTTTTATTCCTAGACGCTATTGTAAATGGAATTGTTTCCCTAATTTCCCTTGCAGATTTATCATTGCTGGCGTATAGAAACCCAGATGATTTTTGTGTGTTAACCTAGTATCTTGCAACTTTGCTAATTTCTTCGATTAGCTCTGGAAGCTTTCTTGCAGACCTGTTGGGATTTTCTATATATAGGATCATGTCGCCCACAAATAGAAATAATTTTATTTCTTCTTCTCCCATTTGTATACTTATTTCTTTTTATTGCTCTGGCCAAGACTTCTAATCAATACTGAATAGAATTGGTGAGAGTAGACCCCTTGTGTTCAAGGGGAAAGCTCTCAATCTTTCACCAATAATTATAATGTTGGCTGCTGGTTTTTCATATATGCCGATTCATATTGAGGAACTTCCCTCTATCCCAATCTTCTCGAGCATTTTCATCAAGAAAAGGTGTTAGATATTTTCAAATGCTTTTTCTTCATCCATAGAGAAGATCATGTAGTTCTTTTCCTTTGTTCTACTGATTTGGTGTATTACATTGATTTTATAGTGTTGAACTATCTTCCATTCCTGGAGTAAATCCCACTTGGTCATGGTGTGTGACTTTTTTAATATGCTGTTCTCTTCTCATTTTGCTAGTATTTTCTTGAGATTTTTTGCATTTATATTCATAAAGGGTATTGGTCTGTAGTTTTCTTTTCTTATGATGTCTTTGTCTTGTTTTGGTATAAGCCCAAGCAATCTTAAGAAGAACAAAGCACTTACCAATCTCAAAATATAATATACAGTTACAGTAATCAAAACAGTCTGGTACAGGTATAACAATAGACACATAGACCAATAGAATAGAATAAGAATCCAGAAATAAACCTATACATTTACAGCCAACTGATTTTTTACAAGGCTGCTAAGTCCATGCAATGGGGAAAGAATAATCGCTTCAATAAATGGTGCTGGGATAACTGGATTTCAACATAGAAAAGAATGAAGCTGGACTTATATTTTCCACTATATACAAAAATTAACTCAAAATGAATCAAAGACCTAAAGATAAAAACTAAAACCATAAAACTCCTAGAAGAAAACAGGTGTATTGCTCTCGGACCTAGATTTTGATAATGGAATTTTAGATTTCATACCAAAAGCACTATCACCAAAAGACCAGATAAAGTGGACTACATTAAAAAAAAAAAAAAGTTTGTTCAACAAAGGATTTAAACAACAAAGTGTAGAGACAACCTACAGACTAGGAGTAATTTTTTGGGAACCATATATCTGGTAAGGGTTTAATATCCAGAATATATAAGTAGCCCCTACAACTTAACAGCAAAAAGACAAACTGAGATCAAGCAAAAAAAAATGGGCAAAAGACCTGAATAGACATTTCACCAAGGAAGAAATAGAAATTGCCAACAAACGTATGAAAAGATGTTTAACATTATTAGTCATTTTTGTTGTTAGTTGCTATTGAGTCAGTTTCTACTCAAGGGGCCCCATGTGTGCAGAGTAGAAGTGCTCTGTAGGGTTTTCAAGGCTGTGACCTTTTGGAAGCAGATTGTCAGGCCTGTCTGCTGAAGCACTTTTGGCTAGCAGTTCAGCACTTAACTGTTTGTGCCACCAAGGGACTCCTCATTAGTCATTGTTGTTGCTGTTGGTTGCAATAGAGTCAATTATGACTCATAGCGACCTCATGTGACAGAGTAGATTTGCCCCATAGTGTTTTCTAGGCTGTAATCTTTATGGGAGCAGTTCGCCAGGTCTTTTCCCCCATGGAGCCTCTAGGTGGCTTCGAACCGCCAACATTTCAGTTAGCAGCTAAGCACTTGTTGCATCACCAGGGCTAATTCCATTAATCATTAAAAAAAACTCATTGCCCATTGAGTTAATTCTGACTCGTAGTGACCCTATAGGACAGGGTAAAACTGCCCCATAGGGTTTCCAAGGCTGTAATCTTTACAGAAGCAGACTGCTTAGCCATTAAAAAAAAAAAAAAAGTTGTGTCAAGTTGATTTCAACTCGTAGTGAACCTGTAGGCCAGAATGGAACTGCCCTATAGGGTTTCCAAGGAGTAGCTGGTGGATTTGAACTGCCAGTCTTCTGGTTAGCAGCCACGCTCTTAACCACCGTGCCACCAGGGCTCCAAAAACACGTCGCTGTCCATTAATTCTGACTCATACCCTATAGAACAGAGTAGAACTGCTCCACAGGGTTTCCAAGGAGAGGCTGGTGGATTTGAACTGCTAATGTGTTGATTAGCAGCCAAGCTCTTTTTGTTTGTTTGTTTTTTATTGTACTTTAGATGAAGGTTTACAGAGCAAACTAGTTTCTCATTAAACAATTAATACACATATTGTTTTGTGACATTGGTTGCCAACCCCACGAAATGTCAACAGTCTCCCTTTCTCAACCTTGAATTCTGCATTACCAGCTTTCCTGTCCCCTCCTGGCTTCTCGTCCTTGCCCCTGGGCTGTTGTGCCCATTTAGTCTCCTTTTGTTTTATAGGCCTGTCTAATCTTTGGCTGAATGGTGAATCTCAGGAGTGACTTCATTACTGAGTTAAAAAGGTGCCCCGGGGCCATACTCTCGGGGTTTCTCTAGTCTTTGTCAGACCAGTAAGTCTGGTCTTGTTTTGTGTGTGTGTGAGTTTGAATTTTGTTCTACATTTTTCTCCAGCTCTGTCCAAGACCCTCTATTGTGATCCCTATCAGAGCAGTTGGTGGTGATAGCGGGGCACCATCTAGTTCTGCTAGACTCAGTCTGGTGGAGGCTGTGGTAGTTGTGGTCCATGAGTCCTCTGCACGAATCTTTCTCTTGTGTCTTTGATTTTCTCCGTTCTCCCTTGCTCCAGATAGGGTACGGCCTGTAAAGTACCTTAGATGGCCTCTCACAAGCTTTTAAGACCCCAGATGCTACTCATCAAGTAGGATGTAGAACATTTTCTTTATAAACTATGTTATGCCAATTGAGTTAGATGTCCTCCAACACCATGGTTCTCACAGCCCTCAGCCCAGTAATTCAGTCCCTCAGGGAGCTTAGATGTGTCTATGGAGCTTGCCTTGCCTTGGACAAGTTGTGCTGGCTTCCCCAGTATTGTGGACTGTCTTACCCTTCACCAAAGTGACCACTTACCTATTGTCTATTTAGAGTATTTTTCCTTACCGTCCCTTGTAACCATCAGAGATTGTTTCTTTTTGTATAAGTATTTATAGTAGCGGTCTCATACAATATTTGTCCTTTTGTGATTAACTTATTTCACTCAGCATAATACCCTCCAGGTTCATGCATGTTGTGAGATGCTTCACAGATTCATCATAGTTCATCGTTGCAGTTGTGTGTATATACCATAGTTTGTTTATCCATTCATGTGTTGATTGGCACCTAGATTATTTCCATCTTTTTGCTATTGTGAACAATGATATAATGAACATGGGTGTGCATAGGTCTATTCGTGTGACGGCTCTTATTTCTCTAGGACATATGCCTAGGGGAAACGCTGGTGACGTAGTGGTTAAGTGCTACAGCTGCTAACCAAAGGGTCGGCAGCTTGAATCTGCCAGGCACTCCTTGGAAACTGTATGGGGCAGTTTTACTCTGTCCTGTAGGGTCGATATGAGTCAGAATCGACTCGACAGCCCTGGGTTTGGTTTTTGGTATATGCCTAGAAGTGGTACTGCTGGATCATATGGTATTTCTATTTCTAGCTTTTTAAGGAAGTGCCATATCTTTTTCCAATATAGTTGTACCATTTTGCATTCCCACCAATAGTGCATAAGAGTTCCAGTCTCCCTGCAGCCTCTCCAAAATTTGTTATTTTGTGTTTTTTTAGATTTGCACCAATAATGTTGGGGTGAGATGGTATCTCATTGTGGTTTTGATTTCCATTTCTTTAATGGCTGGTAATTGTGAGCATTTCCTCATGAGCCTTAGCCACTTGAATGTCTTCTTTGGTGAAGTGTCGTTCCATATTCTTTGCCCATTTTTCAATTGGATTATTTATCTTTTTGTTGTAGAAGTGTTGGATTTTCCCATAGATTTTAGACATTAGACCCTTGTCAGATTTGTGACAGCCAAAAAATATTTCCCAGTGTGTAGGTTCTCTTTTTTACTGTTTTGGTGACGTCTTTTTTTTTTTTTTTTGTACTTTAGATGAAGATTTACAAGACAAATTCATTTCTCATCAAATAGTTAGTACACACATTGTTTTACAACATTGGTTAACCACCCCACGACATGTCAACACTCTCCCTTCTCAACCCTGGATCTCCTTTTGCCAGCTTACCTGTTCCCTCTGACTTCCAGTCCCCACCCCAGGGCTGGTGCACCCCTTTAGTCTTGTTTTGTTCCATGGGCTGATTCAATCTTTGGCTGAAGAATGAACCTCAGGAGTGACCTTATTACTAAGCTGAAAGGGTGTCCCTGGGCCACACTCTCAGGGTTTCTCTAGTCTCTGTCAGGCCAGCAAGTCTAGTCTTTCTCTTTGAGTTAGAATATTGTTGTACATTTTTCTCCAGCTCTGTCCAAGACCGTCTATTGTGATCCCTGTCACAGCAGTCAGTGGTGGTGAATGGGTACCATGTAGTTTTACTGGACTCAGTCTGGCGAAGGCTGTTGTAGATGTGGTCCGTTAGTCCTTTGGACCAATCTTTCCCTTGTATCTTTAGTTTTCTTCATTCATCCTTGCTCCCGAAGGGGTGAGACCAGTGGAGTATCCTAGATGGCCGATCATAGGCTTTTAAGATCTAGACGCTACTCGCCAAAGTAGAATGTAGAACATATTCTTTATAAACTATATTATGCCAATTTGAGCCAGATGTTCCCCAAGACCATGGGCACCACAGTTCTCAGCTCAATAATTCAGTCCCTCAGGGAGTTTGGATATGTCTATGGAGCTTCTATGACCTTGCCTTGTACAAGTTGTGCTGGCTTCCCCAGTATTGTGGACTGTCTTACCCTTCACCAAAGTTGCCACTTACTATTGTCTATTAAGTGTTTTTCCATCCCCACCCCTCCCCTCCCTGGTGACCATCAAAGGATGTTTCTTTTTGTATGTAAATCTTTTCATGAGTTTTTACAGTAGTGGTGTCATCAATATTTGTCCTTTTGTGAGTGACTTATTTCACTCAGCATAATGCCCTCCAGATTCATCCATGGTATTAGATGCTTCACAGGTTCATCATTGTTCTTGATCGTTGCATAATACTCCATTGCGTGTATGTACCACAGTTTTTTTATCCATTCATCTGTTGATGGGCATCTAGGTTGTTTCCATCTTTTTGATATGGTGAACAATGCTGCAGTGAACATGGGTGTGCATACGTCTATTCGTGTGACAACTCTTATTTCTCTATGATATATTCCTAGGAGTGGGATTGCTGGATCACATGGCGTTTCTATTTCTAGCTTTCTAAGGAAGTGCCATATTGTCTTCCAAAATGGCTGCATCATTTTGCATTCTCATCAGCAGTGTATAAGAATTCCAATCTCCCCGCAGCCTCTCCAACATTTGTTATTTCCTGTTTTATTTATTTGTGCCAGTAATGCCAGTGTGAGATGGTATCTCATGGTGGTTTTGATTTGTATTTCTCTAATGGCTAGAGATCATGACCATGGCCCAGGCCATGGTATTTTCAATCACATCATATGCATGTGAAAGCTGGACAATGAATAAAGAAGACTGAAGAAGAGTTGATGCCTTTGAATTGTGGTGTTGGCAAAGAATATTGAATATACCATGGACTGCCGAAAGAACGAACAAATCTGTCTTGGAAGAGGTGTGGCCGGAATGCTCCTTAGAGGCAAGGATGGCGAGACTGCGTCTTACATACTTTAGACATGTTGTCAGGAGGGATCAGTCCCTGGAGAAGGACATCATGCTAGGCAGAGTACAGGGTCAGCGGAAAAGAGGAAGACCCTCAACAAGGTGGATTGACACAACGGCTGCAACAATGAGCTCAAGCATAACAACGATTGTAAGGATGGCGCAGGACCGGGCAGTGTTTTGTTCTGTTGTGCATAGGGTTGCTATGAGTTGGAACCGACGCGAGGGCACCTAACAACAACAAACAG
This sequence comes from Elephas maximus indicus, assembly GCF_024166365.1. Classification (NCBI taxonomy): domain Eukaryota; kingdom Metazoa; phylum Chordata; class Mammalia; order Proboscidea; family Elephantidae; genus Elephas; species Elephas maximus. The sequence goes on along the minus strand of NC_064846.1, from coordinate 114,525,308 downwards.
AGATCATGAGCATTTCCCATGTGTCTACTGGCCGCTTGAATGTCTTCCTTTGCGAAGAGTCTGTTCATTTCCTTTGCCCATTTGTTAATTAGATTGCCTTTTTGTAGTAGAGGTGTTGGATTTTCTTGTAGATTTTAGAGATTAGACCTTTGTCTGACTTGTAATAGCCAAATTTTTTTTCCCAGTCTGTAGGTTCTCTTTTAACTCTTTTGGTGAAGTCTTTTGATGAGCATAAGTGTTTAATTTTTAGAAGATCTCAGATATCCAGCTTATCCTCTGGAGCTTGTGTGTAGTTGGTTGTAGTTTGTAACCTGTTAATGCCATATATTAGGGCCTCTAGCATTGATCCTATTTTTTCTTCTATGAACGTCATGGTTTTTGGCTTTGTTTTTAGGCCTTTGATCCATTTTGAGTTGGTTTTTGTATATGGGGTGAGGTATGGGTCCTGTTTAATTTTTTTATAAATATACATCCAGTTTTGCCAACCCCCTTTTGTTAAAAAGACAGTCTTTTCCCCATTTGATGGACTTTGGGCCCTTAACAAAGATCAGGTGACTTTAGGTGGATGGATTTACATCCGGATTCTCAATTCTGTTCCATTGGTCAAAGTATCTGTCATTGTACCTGTACCAGGCTGTTTTGACTACCATAGCTTTCTAGCAGGTTCTGAGGTCAGGTAGTGTGAGTGAGTCCTCTTACTTTATTCTTCTTCAATAGTACTTTACTTATCTGGGACTTCTTCCCTTTCCATATAAAGTTAATGATAAGTTTTTCCATCTCTTTACAGAATGTTATTGGTATTTGGATCGGTATTGCATTGTATTTGTTAATTGCTTTGGGTAGAATTGTCATTTTCACAATGTTTAGTCCACCTATCCATGGGCATGGTACATTTTTCCATTTATGTACATCTGTTTTGGTTTCTTGGAAGAGTAGTGTTTTGTAGTCTTCTTTGTATAGGTCTTTTACATCCCAGGTTAGACTTATTCCCAAGTATTTTTTTGTTGTTGTTGTTATAAATGGTATTGTTTTTGTGATTTCCTTTTCATCGTTCTCTTTATTGACGTATACGAATCCAACTGATTTTTCTATGTTTATCTTATATCCTGCTGCTCTGCTGAATCTTTCTATTAGTTTCAGTAGTTTTCTCCTGGAGTCTTTTGGGTTTTCTGTGTATAGTATCATATCATCTGCAAATAGCGAGAGTTTAACTTCTTCATTATGAATTTGGATGCCCTTTATTTCTGTTTCTTGCCTTATTGCTCTAGCTAAGACTTCCAGCACAATGTTAAATAGGAGTGGTGATAGAGGGCATCCTTGTCTTGTTCCTGTTCTCAAGGTGAGTGTTTTCAGCCTCTCTCCACTAAAAATGATGTTGGCCATTGGTTTTGCATATTTGCCCTTTATTAAGTTGAGAAATTTTCCTCCTATACCTATTTTATGGAGAGTTTTTATCAGGAATGTGTGTTGGGCTTTGTCGAATGCCTTTTTTGGTCAATTGAGATGATCATGTGATTCTTTTCTTTCTTTTTATTTACGTGGTGGATTACTTCGATTTTGTAATGTTGAACCATCCTTGCATACCTGGTATGAATCCTGCCTGGTCGTGGTGTATTATTTTTTTGATATGAAGCTGATTTAACTCTATTGGCTAGAATTTTGTCGAGCATTTTTGCATCTATATTCATGAGAGATATTGGTCTGTAATTTTCTTTTTTGTGGTGTCTTTGCCTGGTTTTGGTATCGGGGTTATGCTGGCTTCGTAGAATGAATTAGGAAGTATCACTTCCTTTTTTATGTTCTGAAATAGTTTGAGTAGGACTGGTGTAAGCTCTTCTCTGAATATTTGGTAGAATTCTCCAGTAAAGCCATCTGGGCTAGGGCTTTTTTTTGTTGGGAATTTTTTTATTACCTTTTCAATGTCTTCTCTTGTTATGGGTCTGTTCAGATTTTCAACATCATTTTGTGTTAGTTTGGGTAGATAGTGTGTTTCTAGAAATTTGTCCATTTCCTCTAGGTTTTCAAATTTGTTGGAGTATAGTTTTTCATAATACTGTGTTATGATAATTTTTATTTTGGTTGCGTCTGTTGTAATGTCCCCCATTTCATTTCTTATTTGGGTTATTTGCATCTTCTTGTGTTTTTCATTTGTCCATTTGGCCAGTGGTTTGTTGATTTTATTGATCCTTTCAAAAACCAACTTTTGGTTTTGTTGATTCTTTGTATTGTTTTTCTATTCTCTATTTCATTTATTTCTGCTCTGATCTTTATTATTTCCTTTCTTCTGGTGGCTGTGGGCTTTTTTTTGCTGTTCTCTTTCTGATTGTTCCAGTTTTGTAGCGAAAATTTTGATTTTGTCCCTTCTTTTTTGATGTGTGCATCTATTGCTATAAATTGACCTCTGAGCATTGCCTTTTCTGTGTCCCAAAGGTTTTGATATGATGTGTTTTCATTCTTGTTTGATTCTAGGAATTTTTTAATTCCATTTTTGATTTCTTTTGTTACCCAGTGGTTTTTAAGGAGGTTGTTTGGTTTTTGTTGTTCAGTTTGCAAGTAATTGATTTTTTTCCCCTTACTCTTACTGTTGTTAATTTCTACTTTGATGGCATTGTGGTCAGAGAAGATATTTTGCATTATCTCAATGTTCTGGATTTTGTTAAGGGTTGCTCTGTGGCCTAAGATGTGGTCTATTCTGGAGAACGTTCCATGTGCACTGGCAAAGAGTGTGTACTTTGCAGCTATTGGGTGGAGTGTTCTATATGTCTATGAAGTCAAGTTAGCTGATTGTGCACTTTAGCTCTTCTGTATCTTTGCTGAGTTTCTTTCTAGATGCTCTGTCCTTTACTGAGAGCAGTGTGTAGATGGTTAAGCCTTCATGATGGTTTGTCTCTTTAATCATTATATGGTACCCTTCTTTGTCTTTTATGGTGGATTTTGTTTTAAAGTCTATTTTATCTGAGATTAGTATTGTTGGTCCTGCTCTTTTTTGTTAGTTATTTGCTTGATATATGTTTTTCCATCATTTGATTTTTAATAAATTTACATCTTTGTTTCTAAGGTGTGTCTCTTGTAGACAGCATATTGATGGATTCTTTTTTTTTTTTTTTTTTACCCACTTTGTCACTCTATGTCTCTTTACGGGTGCACTTAGACCATTTGCATTCAGTATAATTATTGATAGGTGTGAGTTTATTGCTGTCATTTTGTAGTTTTTTTTTTTCGTGGTGATAACATTCTCTTTGTCCACCTTACTTTCCTGTGCTGACTTCCTTTTGTTTGTGGATTTGTTTTGTTTTTTGTAGAATTTTTTTTTATTGAGACTTTATGTTTTCCTCCTTTATTTTGATGAGTAGGCTTGTTAATTTTCTTTGCAGTTACCTTGAAATTTACCCTTATCTTCCTGGATTTGAACCAGTCTATCACTACTTAGTATTACCTTGCCTTCCTCTCCTTTGGAAAGTTCAATACCTACACCATTTATTACCTCTTCTATTGTTCTAACATTGCTGTCATTTAAAGATTAACCTCTCTGGTTCCCTGATGCAATTCTTTTGGTTTTGGATAGTACTTGAGAGTTCATTTTCTACATTGGTATCTGGCTGGTAAAATTTTGTGCCCTAGATTCAGGCTGTGGTCTGATGTTGTTTGTTCATAGACCAAAGGACTCTCTTTAATAATTCTTGTAAGTTTGGTTTGGTTTTTACATATTCCCATAATTTCTGTTTATCTGGAAGTGTCCTAATTTCACCATCATATTTGAACGAAAGTTTTGCAGGATATATTTTTTGTGGTTGGCAATTTTTTTCTTTCAAGGTTTTATATCTGTTGTTCCATTGCCTTCTTGTCTGCATGGTTTCTGCTGAATAATCAGAGCTTAGTCTGATCGTTTCTCTTCTGTATGTGACTTTTTGTTTTTCTCGAGCTGGTCTCAGCATTTTATCTTTGTTTTTGGTTTTAGCTAGTGTGATTATATGTCTTGGTGTTTTTCTTTTCAGGTCTATCCTTCATGGGGTTCATTGACCTTCTTTGATGGTCTGCTTTTCATCATTCATGATATTAGGGAAGTTCTGTGTCAGCAACCTTCAATGATCCTCTCTGTGTTTACCATTTTCTCTCTCTGTTCTGGAACTCTGATCACTCACAGATTTTTGCTTTTGATTGTATCCCACATGATTCTCAGAGTTTCTTCATTTTTCTTCGTTCTTTTTTCTGATTTTTCTTCAAACAGAGTTGTATCGAAGTGTTTGTCTTCAATTTCACTGGTCCTGTCTTCCATCATTTCAAATTTGCTCCTCAGACCTTCTATGACACTGACCATTTCTGAAATCCTGTTGTTTATCTTTTGGCATTCTAATTGTTGTTTCTGTATGATTTCTAGTTGTGAATTTATTTTGGCTTTTTGTTCCAGTGTTATTTTCCTGAATTTTTCCTTTTTTTGTCTGTATTTTCCATGAATTTGTCTTCCTTTTCTATAAATTTGTCTATTTTTTCCTTATTTTTGTCTTCTTTTTGCTTCAACTCTTGGATAGCTCTAAATATTAGAGATTTGAATTCCCTGTCAGGTAGTTCTAGTGTTTTTTCTTCTACTGGAAAGTCATCTGGTGTTTTGTTTTCATGCCTACTGGGATCATCCTGTCCTTTTTTTGATATGTTTTGATATTGTCTGTTGTCTTTGGGACATTCAGTAGTTATTTGCTTTGTTCTGGATTGTAGATTTGTTTGTTTTATCTTTTTATTTTATTTGGTTGTCTGAGCAGGCAGACTGTGCATTCTTTGTTGTTTGCTCATCTGTAGTCACGATATTTTTCACCTCCTGGTCCAATCGGCGGGGTCAGTCACTCAACTATGGTGCAGCAGAGCTGGTCCAGCTGAAGGGGAGGGGCTGGGATGGGTTGTTTGTGGCACATACCACGGCTGACAGGGCAGGCCAGGAATCAGCGCCAGGCAGGTTCTGGTAGGCCTTGCCTGTGGTGCTCGGAGGTGTTATGTTCAGCACACGGTGCAGGTAGGCAGAAAAGAGAGGGGAGGTTGTGATGTATGGAGCAAATATGGGTATGGAAAAGAGGAGAGAGAAACAGGAGCCAAAAATAAACAAAGGAAAAAAAAGAGTGCAAAGGGAGCTTGCCATTGGAGTGGAGTGATGAGAAACCAAGAAATGGAGAAAAGGAAAAAGAAAAAAAAGCTAGATAAAAATTTGGAATAGAAAAAAAATGACCCTAGGGGTCCCACCAGTGTGGCTGTGACAACTGGGGAAGTCTCCCAGATTGTGGCAGTATATCCTGGCTAGAGGGGATATAGGTGTCACACAGCACCAGGTATTCAGGAGACAGGAAAAGAGGGTAAATATAGACAGATGAGAAATGGAGAAAGACAGAAAGGGAGAAGGAGAGAAGAGAAAAAGAAAGAAATTCCCCTAGGGATTTTGCCTAGCAGCTGCACAGATTTGGGGAGTGGCTCCTAAGCTGTGTAATGCAGCCCTGCTAGAAGGAGCTCTTGAGTGTGAAAAGAGGAAAAAAAATGAAACAAAACATAACAAAGCAAAAAAAGCACCAGGGATCCCACCAGCATGGTGTCACAGGTGGGGGGAGTGGTTCCCCAGTTGAGCCAGGCTTCACAGCCTTTGAAGACGAAGAAGTATCACCAGCTCAGCGACCCTGCCAGCAGGGCGAATCCAAGCAGCCTGGAGTGGAAGCAGTTACCTCCTGGCCAAGAGACTGCGGCTGGCAGGAAGCAGAGGAGGCTGAAGTGGGAGGGGAGCAAGGGTCGGTGTAGGAAAGTGTATATCACTCATTACCAGGTGCTCTGTCTTCTGCTGGGAACTTTGTGGAGCTGCTTTCCAGGACTCCCTGTCCACTGATCTGCTATGTGGGCAGGGCAAATCCAAGCTGCACGGATGCTGCACTTCCCCACCAGCCAAGACACTGCAGCCAGCCAGGAAGCTCAGAGGTAGAGCAGGGGGGAGAGGATGGGGGGTGGGAAAGCATGTATCTGTCTGTCTCCTGCTGGGAGCTCAGTGAAGCTGCTTTCCCGTGCTCCCTGTCCATGGATCCCAGACAGGAGTCCAAGATGGCAGATCCATGCTGGGTTAGCTGATAAGGAACCTCCACGTTTATCTCTCCTCGCTCTCTGCTCTCTGTCAGTTTCTTATTCCATTCAGTGTTTGGTTGAGTACTTTCTCTCTTCATTTGACACTTCGGGTTCCAGGAATGATGTTTGTCTCTGTTCACTTAGTTTTTCGGGTCTTTGGTGTGGAGAGACGGGGTGGTGCTTCTGTCTATGACACCATGTTGGCAGGAAGTCCCCTGGTGAGGTCTTTTGAAGAGCATAAGTGTTTAATTTTTAGAAGATCCCAGTTATCTAGCTTGTCTTCTGATGTTTGTGTATTGTTAGTTATGGTTTGTATCCTATTGATGCCTTGTATTAGGGCCTCTGGTGTTGACCTTATTTTTTCTTCTATGATCTTTATAGTTTTTGGTTTTATATTTAGATCTTTCATTCATTTTCAATTACATTTTGTGTATGGTGTGAGGTATGGGTTCTGTTTCATTTTATTGCAGATAGACATCCAGTTTTGCCAGAACCAGTTGTTTAAAAGACTATAATTTCCCCTATTTGATGGATTTGGGCCTTTGTCAAAGATCATTTGACCTTTGGTGGATGGGCTTACATCTGGGTTCTCAATTCTGTTCCATTAGTCAATGTGTCTGTCATTGTACCAGTACTAGGCTGTTTTGACTGTAGCTGTATAGTAGGTTCTAAGGTCAGGTAGTGTAAGGCCTCCTACTTTATTCTTCTTCAATAGTGTTTTACTTATCTGGGGCTTCTTCCCTTTCCATATAAAGCTAATGATTAGTTTTTCCTCTCTTTAAAGAATGCTACTGCTATTTGGATGGGGATTGCATTGTATTTGTAGATCGGTTCGGGTAGAATTAATATTTTCACAATGTTCAGTCTACTTATCCATGAGCAAGGCATGTTTTTCCATTTATGTAGGTCTCTTCTGGTTTCTTGCGTAGTGTTTTCATAGTTTTCTTTACATAGGTCTTTTAAGTCCCTGGTTAGATTTATTCCTATGTATTTTATTTTTAAAGGGCTATCTAAAAAAAATTTTTTTGTTTATTATAAATAGTATTGTTTTCCTGATTTCCTTTTTGCAGTTCTGTTTATTGGCATATAGGAATCCAACTGATTTTTGTATGTTTAGCTTGTATCCTGCTAATCTGCTGAATCTTTCTATTAGTTCCAGTAGTTTTCTTATGAAGTCTTTTGGGTTTTCTATGTATAGTATCTTATCCACAATTAGGGACAGTTTTACTTCTTCCTTACCTTTTACCCTTTATTTCTTTTTCTTGCCTTATTGCTCTAGCTAGGACTGCCAGTACAATGTTAAATACTAGTGGTGATACAGGGCATCTTTGCCTTGTTCCTGCTCTCAAGGGGAAAGTTTTCAGTCTCTCTCCTTTAAGAATGATGTTGGCTGTTGATTTTGTATAGATGCCCTTTATTATGTTGAGGAATTTCTCTTCTGTACCTATTTTACTGAGAGTTTTTATAAGGAATGGCATTGAACTTGGTTGAATGTCTTTTTTGTGTCAATTGAGATGGTCATGTGATTGTTTTATTTATGTGATGAATTACATTGATTGATTTTCTAATGATGAACCATCCTTGCATACCTGATATGAACCCGACTTGGTCATGGTGTATTATTTTTTTCTTGTGATGATGTATTCTATAAATAATAGAAAATTCTAAATAAGAATTTTTGAATCTATATTCACATGAGGTATTGGTCTGTAATTCTCTTTTTGTGTGATGTCTACCTGGTTTTGGTATCAGGGTTATGCTGGCTTCATAGAATGAAATTGGATGTATCTCTTCCTTTTCTATGTTCTCCCCATTACCAGCTTTCCTGTTCCCTCCTACCTTCCAGTCCCCGCCCCAAGGCTGGTGTACCCCTTTAGTTTTGTTTTGTTCCATGGGTCTGTTCAATCTTTGGCTGAAGGGTGAACCTCAGGAGTGACCTCATTACTGAGCTGAAAGGGTGTCTGGGGGCCATACTCTCAGGGTTTCTCCAGTCTCTGTCAGGCCAGTAAGTCTGGTCTTTTTTTGTGAGTTAGAATTTTGTTCTACATTTTTCTCCGGCTCTGTCCAGGACCCTTTATTGTGATCCCTGTCAGAGAGTCAGTGGTGGTAGCCAGAAACCATCTAGTTTTACTGGACTCAGTCTGGTGGAGGCTGTGGTAGATGTGGTCCATTAGTCCTCTGGGCTAATCTTTCCTTTGTATCTTTAGTTTTCTTCATTCTCCCTTGCTCCTGAAGAGGTGAGACCAGTGGAGCATCTTAGATGGCTTGTGTTAAGCCCTTTGGTGTTCTTCTTCTTACCCTTTGTGTACATTTTTTAGATATATTTTCTCTGGTTGCCATAAAGATTACATTTAACACCTTACATTTGCAACCACCTAGTTTCACTTTATTCCAACAAATAATATACAAGCAACAAGTAATATAGAACAGTAACACAAATATTCTATTCCTCTTTCACTCCCCCATCTTTGTTATTGTTGTCACCAATAATTTGCAGACAAAAATCCCATAAAATTGGCTCTTTTACTTGCCCATGCCATTGCCTTTACTGTATTATCTCTCTTTTTTCCCATGATCAGCTTTGAGTAGCTGTCTAGTGTCCTTTCCTTTCCATCTGAAGACCTCCTTTAGAATTTCTTTCAAAGCAGGTCTGCTAGTAACACATTCCTTCAGCTTTTGTTTATGAAGGAATGTCTTGATTTCACCCTCATTTTTGACAAACAGTTTTGGTGGATAGAAAATTCTTGGTTGACAGTTTTTTTTTTCTTTCTTACAGCACTTTATTTATATGGTTTCATTGCCTCTGGCCTCCAAAGTTTCTGAAAAGAAACAGCATTTAATCTTATTGAGAATCCGTTATATGTTACACAGGGCTTCTCTCTTGCTGCTTTCAAGAGTCTCTTCTTATCTTTGGACTTCAGGAGATTGATTACAATCTGTCTCAGTGTGGATCCATTGGAGTTTGTTGAGCTTCCTGAATTTGCAGATTCAACTCCTTCATCAAATCTGGAATGTTTTCTGCCATGTTTCTTCAAATATATTATTTTGTCCCTTTCTTTTTCTCCTCTCCTTCCAGGATTCTCATGACATGTATGTTGGTTCACATGGTGGTGTCCCACGTTTCCATTCAACCTTGCTCATTTTTCTTTATTATTTGTTTCTGTTTCCTTTGAGATTCAATAAATTTGACTACATTTTCTTCTAGTTCACTTATTCTTTCTTCTGCCAGCTCAGATTTTTGTTTTTGTTTAATCCCTCTGTTGTATTTCTCATTTCAGTTATTGTATTCTTCAGCTCCAATATTTCTGTTTGGTTCTTGTTTATATGTTCTATCTCCTTATTCAGATTTATTTAGCTTATTGTCCATATGTTCTTTAAATTCATTGAGCATATTCAATATTGTTATTTGAATGACTTCTATTTTGCCCATTATCCAGACTTCCATAGAGCTGATTTCTGTTTCTTCATATTGTTCTTTTATTTGGGACATCTTTTCTGCTTTTTTCTATGCCTTGTAATTTTTTAGGCAAGCCACATTTGAATATTATACTGTGGTAACCCTGGAACTCAGTATCTTCTTCCCCAGGGATTTTAAATTTCTTTCTATAGATAGATAGGTATAGATATAGATGATATACACATAGATTCAATTCATAGCAACCCTATAGGACAGAGTAGAACTGCCCCATAGACTTTCCAAGGAGTGCCTGGCAGATTCCAACTGCCGACCCTTTGGTTAACAGCTGTAGCACTTAATCTCTACACTACCAGAGTTTATATATAAAACCCTGGTGGCATAGTGGTTAAGTGCTACAGCTGCTAACCAAAAGGCCAGCAGTTTGAATCCACCAGGAACTCCTTGGAAACTCTATGGGGCAGTTCTACTCTGTCCTATAGCTTCACTGTGAGTTGGAATCAACTCAATGGCAGTGGGTTTTATGTATATATTTCCCCTTCCCTGATTTTTGAAGGCTGTAGTAGTCCACCTGTTCAGTAAATGTCTTTAACTATTGTTAAAAGGACTGCCCTCCAGGACATGTGTTGATAGCAAGAACTCTGATCCAAAGCTCTTGTCCACTTAGAGTTTCAAAGGATATTTTCTTATAGTTCAGGGAGAAAAACAAACAACAGAGTACAGAAAGTGTCTGATTCTCTAACTCTTCAGCAATTGTGATTTTTACTTGATGTAGGTTGTAGTCAATTGTTTACTTAGTGCTTTTTCCAAACCACTTTTTGTGTAGCATCAGTTTCAGTTATGGTATATTTGCAGTCAGTCAGTGATCTGGCTTATCAACTAGAATGCACTCTGGCCCTTTGATTCTGCAAGCAATGACTCAGCACTAGCAAAAGGCCAAAATCTCCACTCTTTTTTTTTTAATTTTTATTGTCTTTAAGTGAAAGTTTACAAATCAAGTCAATCTCTCACACAAAAACTTATATATACCATGCTACATACTCCCGATTACTCTCCCCCTAATGAGACAAAAAAAAAAAAAAGAGAAAAAAGATTTTTTTTTTCCTAACGAGACAGTCTGCTCCCTTCCTCCACTCTCTCTTTTCGTGTCCATTTCACCAGCTTCTAACCCGCTCTACCCTCTCATCTCTCCTCCAGGGAGGAGATGCCAACATAGTCTCTAGTGTCTACCTGATCCAAGAATCTCACTCCTCACCAGCATCCCTTTCCAACCCATTGTCCAGTCCAATCCATGTCTGAATAGTTGGCTTTGGGAATGGTTCCTGTCCTGGGCCAACAGAAGTTCTGGGAGCCATGACCACTGAGGTCCTTCTAGTCTCAGTCAGACCATTAGGTCTGGCCTTTTATTGGGGTCTACGTCCCACTGCTCTACTGCTCCCTCAGGGGTTCTCTAAAATCTCCACTCTTGTTTGAATCTTTCAGCACACTCCCTGACCAAGCCTTCTTTGCACACTGTGCAACCCCCAAACATTGGAGTACAATGTCCCCACTCACAGTGCTGGCATCAACTAGCTGTTCTGGGAACATGGGCCACTGTCCCCACTTCTATGTCAGGGCTGAGGAATGAGGGATATTAGCTAGTTGGTACACATGGAAGCATTAGATTATTCCTTCTTCAAGTACTTCCCTGGTTGATTTAAATGCTCTATCTGCTTCCAGAGTCCCAAAATAGTTCCAGGAGCTCTTTCACGCACAGTATATGATCTGGTGGAGAGGCCGATATTTATAAATTTTTAATCTGCTTTTTTGTTTTTTGAGTTTTAACTTCTGTGTTAAACTCTCCCTCCCAGCACAAGGCTTCTTCAGACTTCAGGCCATGGAAGCCTATTGTTTGCAGTTCTTAAGTAAATTGCTCCCAACTGAATCATGGCATGTGGGAGAATTATAAGGTTTTCTCTCTCTCTCTCTCTAGTCGTGCCAAGAGCATGGGACAGGCCTTCCTGAGGATCTTGTGTTGCCTCAGTTTTTCTGGATCTCCCCAGAAATATATGAAGAATTTGATACAACAGTCCTCCAGCAAAGCTACACTCCAGGACCAAAGCGGAGCACAGTTTGTGGTTTGTGGGTGGTAGGTTGCAGTTCACAGCCCAGTGTGCCTGGAGCTTCCACTGCCACAGAAGCTGAAAGGGCAAAGCCTTAAACTATAGACAAACTTTCCTACCTTGCTGGATTTTCTTTGTTCGGTTTTTGATTGGATTCTGTATCTTTTTTACTGGTATACAAAGTTTTGAGTCCATTAGTTCACCAAATTATTTTATTTTTTCCTGTAATTGTTTTTTGGGGGATGGCAGCATTCGGTTGCTTATGCCACCATCTTACCCCTGGTGCAAGGGAAGTTTTTGAATCCAATTTTTTAGGTTTATTCAGATCCCAGCAGGACTCTTCTTAGCTATGCTTTTCTTTGGTTCTGTCCGGTGAACTAACTGACCTATGGTTTATCTTGTTGCTCTTAATTAAGAGTTGAGGTTTTCAAGAGTGCCTTTAGCCTTGAACTTCTCCACACTCTGTTACAAATAAAGTCAGTTCTTTTGGGAAGACCTTCAGAGCTCTTTTTTCCTATGGACTGCCTCTCCCCCTGGGAAAAAAATCTCTTAGCCACTACTCTGGGTATTGGGTGGGGCAGTAGCTTCTTGTTCTTCTCAGCTTGCCTCTCCTGGTGTGGAAACTTTGCCCTATGAGCAAGCTGGGATGAGGTTGATTGGTGCCCCTGTATTATCGGCCTGTTGTGCTTGAGGTAGAGCCTCCTCACTATGAATGGGAGCTGAGTGGAAGAATGGATCTTCATGTATCTTGAACACATTCACTAGGAATTAAGCCTCTTTGTCTTGGATTTGGAAAAAACTTGGATTTGGAGGGGGTGAGAAATGCTGGTGGCCGTTCCTATGAGTAAAATATGGTAATACTTGATTTGGTGCTGAAAGGCCATATTCACCCAGAGCAGGTGAACAAGATGGGAGTGAGAGGGAAGGACTGGCTCAAAAACCACAGACTGTCACTGTTCTTATCTATTTTTTGTAGATTTTCTTGAGTAAATGCTTCTTCATTTGCTGTATGCCCTTCAGACAATTTCTAGAGGCTTTAAATGAATTGTGTGTGTGTGTGTGTATATATATATATGTTTTCATCAGTTTTTCTTGTTTTCCTAGAAAGTGATTCTGTGGAGCTTCTCACTCTGTCATTCTGGAAGTGAACTCTATATTTCAGCAATATTTTCATTTGTTTTGTTTTCTAAAATGCAAGAGACTTGAACATGTTTAATGGCTTCATCAGTAGAAATCAGTAGAAAAGAAGAGGGTGAAGATACTGTTTGGAGAGAGGAAACTTATAGATCAAGGTTCCTGAGGAGATATCAAGGAATGGGACAGAGAATGCTGCAGGTAGGATTAGAAGCAGGAAAAAGGGCACCTCTTCTACTGTGTCAGGAGGGAAGGAACAAGGAAAAGGACAAGTGGGGATTATCATGAGTTTGTAGGTAGTTTGCAGGAAGGATTTAAGGACACTGCTGTCTGGGGTCTTCTATTTTCAGTGCAGTAGCCACGGAGGTCATCTACTGAGGGTGAGGAAGAGGTGAGTGAGGGAAGGCTTGAGGAGAATAGGAGTTTGGAAAAACTACTCTGGAGACTCAGGGTAGACTTTCATATTTCTCTTGGTCTTCGAAGGAAGATGCTCAGAGTCATGTGTGAATAGACTTTTAGTGTCCTGTGAAACCACAGGTAAATTTTTGGTTGCAGATGTTTACTGAGCTGGCCAAAAGATTAACTCCTCCTGGAATTTTAGTCCAAAGCAAATATCCATTTAGACATGTCTGCACGCCTCCTTTTATCCAGGAAATGGAAACTTAGAAATTCTGCCTCCCCCATACCTGCTACAGCTGTCAGGAAGTTTAGGAACAATCCCCCGTACTCTCTGAGGCACTTGCTTACATACATTTCCTTGGCTTCCTTCCTTTTAGAGATCATTGTTCTGTTTTATCCTCACAGAATTGCTCCTACCTTCTGTTTTAACCTTTAAAGAGAAGGAGGGTGGGGCTGCCAGTTATAGTTTAGGGCTTAAGCATGCAGACTCCAAGGATTAGATGCCCTGTGAGCCCAAGTCCCTGCTGCTGACTGTGTGATCCTGGACAAGTTATTCACACTCTCTAAGCCTCAGCCTCCTCATCTGTAACATGGAATTTTAAGAGCTCTTATTTCATACATGGTGGTTGTGGGGATTAAATGAGACCATTTCTATAAAGCATTTGGCACCATATTAAGTTCTCAATCATGTTAGCTAATACAGTTATCATCAAATCCTCATTACTCTGCACCAAATGATTTGGAGGGAGGAGTTACCTCAAATTCTTACAATGGCCCCGAACCAAAGATGCATTTCCCCCATTGTACGGATGGGAAAACTGAGGTCCCATGTCAAGGGAGGATTAAAACTGGGATTTGAACCCAGGACCATGTGTCTGTCTACCTGTCTCCACTACTTAAACCACACTGCCTCTCTGGGTCAACAGCAGGGTCAAATTAGTCAGAATCTCCAATGCAAAGCATTTCTGTAAAGGTAGCCACATGAACTCTGTGGCTTCTCTGTGCCTGTCCACTCATCTCTCAGATGAGGTGGCTAAGCCACTCAGTGGTTCCCCAACCTGGCTGGGCTTCAGGTTCACCTGGAAACTGCTTAAAAACAGATTCCTAGGTCCCACCCCAACTCACTGAACCAGACTCCAGAAGTGTAAGGTTCAGAAATCTGGACATCTAGATGAAATTTGAAACAAACTCAGCAGCCAGGACACCTCATGCTCTCCAGGGACTGAGATAGAGCCTCAAGGGCTGCCCACACTTCACACTGTCCTTTCATTCTCTTCCATTGTCAGTGGTGATGCCAGGGGAAAGCAAGATTTGGGCAGCATGGCTTCCACAGCCTTTTACACCTTCTCTCATTTATTCTTTCCCTCATTCACAGCTACTTGCTTAATATAGTCATTTACTCACATTACGTTCACTCACTCTTCCCTTTACTCCCACATTCACTTATTCACCTTCTCACTCATATTCCCTCTCTGGTTCACCCCATATCAGTCAATCAATGAGTAAACTGAAGATAAATTAGTGAACACATTATTTACAGCAGTGTGGGCATGTTAAGGGAACCCACAAGGGATGGTCCAATACCCATGGACTAGCATCAGTGGAAAGGCATTACTACTCCAAGAATTGAAGGGTTAAAGGGGAAGTGGTTGTAGAAAACTGTCAAAAATTACAGCCATGGAAGAGGGGCTGCCCAACAGGAACTTATGGCCATAGCTCAGGGAACTTAGACACTGCCAGATAGGGTGGCATGGGGGTAAATACCACCAAACTCTCACCACTCCCACCCTCAATCTTGTGCCAGTGCTTCTTATTTGCAGAACAAGGGAGCCCAAATGATGCAGTCAATAAGGGTCAGCCTTCTGAGACTTACAGCTGCACAGTCATGGGTGGAGAGTGGATCTAGAGGACCAAATGGTGAAAAACAATGACAGCCCCCCATCACGTGTCCTCCACATTACCCTTGCTTAGGTCTGTCCCAGCCACCTGTCCTACATGAGGATCTTTGACACGGGCATCTGCCACATGGTGAACTGAGTGCAGGACAACATCCAGAATGGCATGGTCTACTACTACTACTCGACGGCAACGGGTACTACCTCATAAACTATCCATGTCACACCCCGCTCCATCTACCTATGCCAGCATGGTGAGAGTGAACTTAACCTCAGAGGTCACACTGGAGGCGACTCTGGTGTCTCAACTCAGGGCAAGCAGGTAGAGAGGGCCTCCTGCACCCAGATGGGGTTGGCTGGGCCAGCCCAGGTGGGGTGGGATGGTCACTGCCTGAGTCCTGAGGACAAAGGACCCAGTGTTGGGGTAGAAGCAGATTCTGGTCACTCCCCCTCTTGATCCCATCACTCAGTCTTGACCATCCATTGAATGGCTTCCATGTGCCACCTGCATCTGGAGGTGGATAGCTTGGATCTGGCTTTTCTCCAGCCCCATTACAATGATCACCTCTGCCCCTGCCTGACTGGTCCCCTCATCATTCTGACAGCTCTGTACATTTCCTTATGCAATTCTCCCAACCTAGTCTGCCCTCCCCTCTCCCCTCTGTCAGCTGGTGGCCATCAGTTGCAGAGACAGTGACCCTGAAGTGCCCACCCTTGAATCCATCTTCTCTTCCCAGACTCAGGACCGATGCTACTATCCCCATCCCCACCCTAGCCACAGGTCTTCACACTGTCATCATTTGTCCCCAACCAGTTACTGCTTCTCTCCTGACCTCCTTCCCTCTCTTCTCTCCCAAGACCCAGCTCCTACTCCAAGGCCTGGTCCAGGAAGCCCTCCCCTGAGCTCTCCTCTCCTCTCCATCTGTCACCTGACCCTAGGCTCAGTCTCTCCCGGTTGTGGCCCCTTGCTGACTCTCATGGCACGAGTCTCTTCTCCTCAGACAAGTATAGCGACCTGACCATGATGAGTGCTGTTTAAACCACAAGATGCATTTTCTGCAGCTTTTGGCCCTGTCCCTGGGTTTTTGGGTACAGGCCTTATTCTTGCTGAAAGGACCTCTAGGGGGTTGAGAATGGACTGCAGGTTGGAGGGAGCTTCTTCATCTACTGGACACCTACTATGCATAGTCATTTAATCTTCACAACAGCTCTGTGGGATGGGCATTGCCAGTTTTATAGATAAGGAACCCAAGGCCCAGAGAAGAGTAGAGAGGCCCTGGTAAAAGACAGAGCCAGGACTGAAAATCGGGCCTTCTTGCTGCCCTCCTCAGCATCCCCCACTGTAGACTCTGAGGTGCTCCAGGCAAGATATGGGACCACAAAGTCCCAGGCCTCATGGCTCCCTTTCTGTTACCTTCAGACTAGCATTCTTCATGCACAGGAGATGCTGGACTCTGACTCTCACCGATCCTGCTCCTCAGAGCAGAGCCAGAGTCCACTGGAAGGTGTCACCTTTACCCCATGACAACACCTGCAGTCAGGGGTCTCTTGGTTTCTCTGTGCCCCCCTGTTGGAGCAGGACATGGTGCCTTGTTGAAGCATCTCAATTGGTATCATCAATTCCTACAGCCTTGTTTAAGCCCTGGTGGTGTAGTGGTTAAGAGCTCAGCTGCTAACCAAAATGTCGGCAGTTTGAATCCACCAGCTGCTCCTTGGAAACCCTGTGGGGCAGTTTTGTTCTGTCCTATAGGGTTGCTGTGAGTTGGAATTGACTCAACAGCAACGGAGTTTTTGTTTTGGGGTTTTTGTTTGTTTGTTTTTTGCCAATGCCTTCAGCATGGCTTCTAGTTCTTCCTTCAGTACCAGCATTTCTTTGTTGTTGTTGTTGTTTTTTCAGGCGTGCAAGTAAATAGTTTATTTTCAAAAGTCCTGGTTGCTTACATATAAGCAACCCTCTGGGAAGGGAAAATGAAATTCCGATCTACACTTTTCTTGACCCAAGACATTCACTGAATATTTTTACTGGGCAATTTAGAATACCCATTCCCAATACAACTTGTCTGTTTACATTAATTATGACAACTTTTATGGTGTTGAGATTTGAACTCTGTCTATACAACTTCCCGCAAGTCTCCATTTACAAGTTCCCTATAGTACGGATTCAGTGATGTTTATCAAGGTCTAACCTCTGTCTGAAGACTTTTCTATACTTATGCTGGCTGGATTTCTCTTTAGTGTGAATTCTCCAATGCTGAATAAAGTTGATGATTCCATAGAAAACATTTCCACATTTATAAGATCTCTCTCCAGTAGATTATTTGGTGCACAGCCAGTCCTGACTTCTGGGTGAAGGCTTTCTTACATTCTTCACACAAGGTTCTATAAGGTTTCTTTGCTGAATGAAGACCTCCTCATGGTCCTCACATTTATGAGCTCTCTTTCTTACTTGGATTCTCTGATATCAACTAACGTCACTATGACTAAAATCTTCCTCACATTCCTTACACATTTTTCCTTGTGGTGGATCTCCTGGTGAGAAAGGAGGGATCCACTATATAAAAATATCCTTTTCAAACTTGTTACTCTCAAAGAGATTCTCTTCAGCATGGACTCTCTGATGCTGTGTAATGACTCACTTTTAACTAAAGGGATTACTACATTTGTTGCATCGATGTGTCAGTTCTGTAGAGATTCCACCACATGATTCAGTATCTTCAGTTTTTTTTTTGTGTGTGTGAGTGTTGGAGCCAAGTTTTTATTTCCTTAATAAGACTTATGTTGAGGAACAGAGAGATAAAAATAAAACCTAGTTTTACCTGAAGTGTGCTGCTTTCTATGTCTCTAAACTGGCACCCAATTTTGTGAAGTACCAAAGGGGAGAGAGGGAGTTCAGTTTGAATGAAAAGAGGAGACAGCAGGGCAGAAAGAGATTGGAAGAACATGGGGGATTTTCTCACAAAATATGACAAAGAATCAGGAAAGGATAATAAAAAATTCAAGAGAGTTTGAATCCAGAACTGAGAAACAGGGAGTATTATGAAACCAAGGGAATTTAATATGTTAAGGATAGTTAAAAGAACTATTTACACTTACATAAATGTACCTAGTCCACTAATACAGACGTATGAAATGCTCAATAAATATTTGTTGAGTGGATCAATAAACTATGGGATTTTTTAAAAATATTTTATTGTGTTCTTGGCAAAAGTTTACACAGTAGTTTAGATTCCCGTTCAACAATTTCTACACAAATTTCCAGATGACATTGATAACGTTCTTCACAACATGTGAACATTCTTATTATTTCCGTTCTAATTGTTCTGTTTCCATTAATCTAGTTTCCCTACCCTCTTACATTCTCATCTTTGTTTTAAAGTAATTGTTGTCTATTTGGTCTCAAAAAGGTGATTTTTTTTTTTAAAGGAGCACAGTACTTATGGGTGATATTCATTATTTTATGAGACAGTTTGTTATTTAGCTACAAGGTTACCTTAGGGGTTAGTTTTGGTTCAAGGTTTGAAGAGTATCTCAGGGCAGTAGTCTTGGAGAGTCCTCTAGTTTCAACCAGTGGAGTAGGTCTGGGTTCACTTGTTTTTGTTTCTTAGGAATTTGAGGTTCTGTTCTAAATTTTTCTCCCATTCTATCAGAGTCTGTCTATTTGGCCCTGATTAGAATGGTTGGTAGTTTTAGCTGGGCACCGTCTAGTTCTTCTGGTTGCAAGGTAGATGAGGCCATGATTTGTGTAGACTATTTGTCTTATAGACTAGTGTTTTCTTTATGTCTTTGGTTTCCTATCTTTCTCTTTTACTCTGGTCAAGTAGAGACCAATAGTTGTATCTTATATAGCCACTTACAAGCTTTTAAGACCCCAGACACTGCTCACCAAACTAGGATGTAGAACATAACTTTATGAACTATATTATGCCAGTTGACCAAGATGGTCCTAATTCTATATACCCACACATATATTTTGGGGTTGTTTTTGCTGTTGCTTAAAAATTATATATGCCATAGCAATTACCAACAGGCTCTTTTTTTCTTGTGTATTTTTAGTGGCATTGTTTACATTTGCCAAGCTGTGTACACTTCACCTTCATTCAGTGTTGCCTTTCCCATCACCAAAAATAACAAGTGTCTACTATCAAGAGAGGAAACCCTGGTGGCGTAGTGGTTTAGTGCTATGGATGCTAACCAAAAGGCCAGGGGTTCGAATCCAGCAGGTGCTCCTTGGAAACTCTATGGGGTAGTTCTACTCTGTCCTATAGAGTCGCTATGAGTTGGAATCGACTCGACAGCAATGGGTTTGGTTTTGGTTTTTACTATCAAGAGAGTGAATCCTCCTCTACCCTCCCCTCATCCCTGGTAACCAATAATGAACATTCATTTCTATATATTTACTTGTTCATGTCATTTCATAAAAGTGAGAACATGCAGTATTTGTTTTTTTGTGAATGACTTATTTCACTCAACATAATGTCCTCCAGGTTCATCCATGTTTCAAGATGTTTTGGGAATTCATTTTTTCTTTATTGCTGAGTAGTATTCCGTTGTATGTATATACCACCTTTTACTTATCCATTCATCCACTGATGGGCACTTAGGTTGTTTCCATCTTTTTGCTATTGTGAATAGTGCTGTGATGAACATAAGTGCATATGTCTGTGTCACTTCTATTAGATTCCTAGGGTGTACACCCAGGAGTGGAATTGCTGGGTGATATGGCAGCTCTACCTCTAGTGTTTTGAGGAACTGCCAGACTGTCTTCCACAAGGGTGTACCATTTTGCATTCCCACCATCAGTGGATGAGGATTCCAGTTTCTCCACATCCTCTCCAACACTTGTTATTTTAGGTGTTTTTTTTTCTTTTTTTTTTTTTAAATCTTGGCTTTCCTGGTGGGACTATCTCATTGTGGTTTTAATTTGCATTTCTGTTGTGGCTAATGACACGGAGCATCTTTTTGTGTGTCTGTTGGTCATTTGAATATTCTCTTTGGAGAACTGTCTGTTCATGCTCTTTGCCCAGGCTTTGATTGGGTTATTTGTCTTTTTTTTGTTAAGTTGTAGAAATTTTCTATATATCTAAGATATTATCAGTTATATTTTTCCCAAAGAATTTTTCCCGGTCTGTAGGTTGTCTCTTTACTCTTTTGATAAAGACTTTTGATGAACATAAGTATATAACTCTTACGAGGTCCCAGTTATCTATTTTATTTTCTGTTGCTCATGTATTCACTGTTGTGTTTGATAATCTATCATTGAAAAAAATTAGATCCTAAAGCTTTGCTTCTACATGTAGTACTGGCAATTCTTGATTATATGTTACTCCCTGAAATGGTTGAATATTGACTAATTCTTTTTGAAGCAGTGACTCTGTGTATTCCTTCCATCTTCTTTTGATGCTTTCCACATCATTCAATTTTTTGCCCATAGAATTCTTCAAAATTGCAACTTAAAACTTGAATTTTCTCTCAGTTCTTTCAGTTTGAGAAATGCCAATTGTATTCTTCCTTTTTGGTTTTCTAACTCCAGATCTTTGCACATTTCATTAAAATAATTTACATTGTCTTCT
Organism: Elephas maximus indicus; assembly: GCF_024166365.1. Taxonomy (NCBI): domain Eukaryota; kingdom Metazoa; phylum Chordata; class Mammalia; order Proboscidea; family Elephantidae; genus Elephas; species Elephas maximus. The sequence goes on along the minus strand of NC_064846.1, from coordinate 114,504,706 downwards.
TGAACCACCCTTTGAAATCTTTTGTTCAGCTCTTTTACGTCATCATTTCTTTCATTCACTTTCAGTATTCTATGACCAAGAGCAAGTTTCAGAATCTCTTCTGGCATTCCTTTGGCCTTTTCCTTCATTCCTTTCTTCTGGGATGATGTCCTTGACATCACCCCACAATGCTTCTAGTCTTTGGTCATTAATAACAAGAATACAATAAAATACTTATAGAGTATATTATGTGCAAAGCACAGTTCCAATCATTTTGCCTACATATATATGAGGAGTAAGCGAACAAATCTTTTCACTTAGTGAAAGTCTTTCAAAAATTTTGTTTCACAGGAAGTTGATGTTGCCCCCTGGTCACTTGGGGCTCCTCCGGCCATTGAACCAACAGGCAAAGAAAAAAAAGGATGAAGTTTACTGTGCTGGCTGGGATGAGTGATCCTTATTATCAAGGGGAAATAAGGTGTTTGCTACAGAGTGGGGCTGGGAAGAGCACGTCTGTAACCCAGGAGAGTTCCTGAGTGACCCTAGTACTGTCATGTCCAGTAACAAAAGTTCATGGCAGATGACAGCAGATCAATACAGGTAGAACCTCCAAGAGCTCAGATTCCAAACAGTCATTACGGAGGCAGCTTCTGGGGTCCTTTAGGAGCATAATGCACAGCTTGCTCCTACCAGGCATACTGAGCACGGCTAGACCCACTGGAGAAGGGCTAAATTGTCCTTCTGTATGTGAGTGTCAGGACATTCCCTGGGTGCTTTCATCCACACCATGTCCAGTGATAAAGGCTAATCAAAGATTAGCCATACATACTCAGTACCACCAAGGATATCACCCTACAAAGCAAATGACCATAATGAGCTAAGGTGCTTTCTAAAGGTAAGAGGCACACAAGGATTCAATATAAAAAGGGGGAAGTAAAAAACAACAGCTATGGCCTCTGGACTAGTTTCAGCAACAAGGACTATCCCAAGCCCACTGCCGTTGAGTCAATTCCGACTCATAGCGACCCTATAGGACAGAGTAGAACTGCCCCATAGATAACCATTCTTATTTCCTTCCTTGCTCTGTGTGCATGTGTATGCATTTATATATTATCTATCTTTTTACCTACCTGCCTACCTACCTACCTATCTATCTATATCTACCTATCATCAGTTAACCAGAAGACCCTGGGTGGTGCAAATGGTTAATGCACTCAGCAGTTAACCAAAGGGTTGGAGGTTGGAAGCTACCCAGAGGCACCTCAGAAGAAAGGCCTGGCTGGCTATCTACTTCTGAAAATTCAGTCATTGAAAATCCTATGGAGCACAGGTCTACTGCAATATACATGGAATTGCCACGAGACAGAATCGACTTGAAGACACCTGGTACTGTTGATAGTGCCTTGTTTAATGCATTCCACACTTAATTCATCTTGGTCTGATTTTAAGATTGTTACTCCAATATTGTGAAGTGACTATTCAAGTCTTTGTTTCTATTGTTCAGTGGCAATGGTGAAAGACCATTCCTGTAGAAAATCTTAGCTGTGCCATGTCATACCTACCTTGGTTCCTGACCTCACCTGGTTCTCCAGGTCTCTCATGGATCTCATGGATTACCTGACACCTTTTCCTATTATGCTTTTGTAATAAATAAATCCCAAATATCAATGAATTAACACATACAAGTTTATTTCTTTTTTTTAAATAATTTTTATTGTGCTTTAAGTGAAATATTACAAATCAAGTCAGTCTCTCACACAAAAACTTATATACACCTTGCTACATACTCCCAATTACTCTCCCCCTAATGAGACTGCCTGCTGTCTCCCACCACTCTCTCTTTTCCTGTCCATTTTGCCAGCTTCTAACCCCCTCCACCCCCTCATCTCCCCTCCAAGCAGGAGATGCCAACATATTCTCAAGTGTCCACCTGATCCAAGAATCTCACTCCTCACCAGCATCCCTCTCCAACTCATTGACCAGTCCAATCCATGTCTGAAGAGTTGTTTTCGGGAATGGTTCCTGTCCTGGGCCAACAGAGGGTCTCGGGGCCATGACCACCAAGGTCCTTCCAGTGTCAGTCAGACCATTAAGTCTGGTCTTTGTATGAGAATTTGGGGTCTGCATGCCACTGCTCTCCTGCTCCCTCACGGGTTTTCTGTTGTGTTCCCTGTCAGGGCAGTCATCGGTTGTAGCTGGGCACCATCTAGTTCTTCTGGTCGCAGGATGATGTAGTCGCTGGTTCATGTGGCCCTTTCTGTCTCTTTGGCTCATAAGCGCCTTGTGTCCTTGGTGTTCTTCATTCTCCTTTGATCCAGGTGGGTTGAGCCATCTTAGATGGCTGCTTGCTAGCATTTCAGACCCCAGATGCCACTCTTCAAAGTGGGATGCAGAATGTTTTCTTAATAGATTTTATTATGCCAATTGACTTAGGTGTCCCCTGAAACCGTGGTCCCCAAACCCCTGCCCGTGGTACGCTGGCCTTCAAAGCATTCAGTGTATTCAGAAAACTTCTTTGCTTTTGGTTTAGACAATTTTATTTGTTGCTTATGCAATATCTATTGCAAGTCCACTGGCTTTTCAGGACAGCTCCCTTCCAAGCCATAACTCAGGAATCCAGGCTGAAGGAAGCTCCATCATTTTGTGGCTACCTCATCTAGCACCTGAGGCCTCCATGGCTGTCATAGCAGAGGACAGAGAGCTAGAAGACTGAGTACTAGTTCTTAAATACACAGCCCATTGGCCAGAACATGGCCCCATCTAACCCTAAGAGGACTGGGACATGTGCGGGACCACATGGATATTCAGTAAAGATCAAATGACTCTGTAACACCTTCCAATGATTTCATTTTCTGTGACAGTTACCCAGAGTCATCTCTGATATTTGCAATCAATATCCCTGACTAGTAAAGTATATGGGGATTTGACAATAGATGGTCCTGGAGAGAATGGGAGAAAAATGTAAAACAAAACAAATTCCTAAAAAAACAAAGGCCAGACTTACCAGACCCGTAGAGACTAGATGAACCCCTGAGACTATCAACCTGAGATATTCTTTTAAACCACTCCCAGAGGTCACCTTTCAGCCAAATGACAGTTTGGCCCATAAAATAAATATGGCCCATGAGTACTGTGCTCCTGAAAATAATCATCTACATGAAACCAAATGGTTAACATTTACTCTAAACCAAAGATGAGAAGGCTAGGGGAGAAAGGGAAACTAGATTAATAGGAACGGTACAGCCAAAATGAAAATAACAAGAATGCTGATGTATTGTGAAGAATGTAACCAATGTAATTGAGCAATAATAGAAATTGTTAACTGAGAACCTAATTTCCCATGTAAACGTTCACCAAAAACGCAGTAAAATATTTAAAAAAAAAAAAAAAAAGGATATGGGAGGCCAAATATTTTAAAATATATATCTTCAATTGTTTTTCTGATTATGAAAGTGATAAACATTTAATGTAGAAAGTGAAAAGTCCATCATAATCCACCCCCTGAAATAGCTATTATTAATACTTTGGTATATATTCTTCCTCTATATATTTTCTATGCTAATAATAATACATTTTGAATTAAAAATAGGATCATACTCTACATATTGTTTTGCAAATTTTTTTTCACTTAATGCTATATATTTGACATCTTTCAAAGGTATATAAATCTATACATTTCTTGTTCTTTCCCCCATCTTCATTTTTAATAACTTTTAATTACACAGTAATACAGGAATCTCCTGTTGCTGTTAGTTGTCAACTCTGACTCATGGCAACCCTATGGGTGCAGAGTAGAATTGCTCCATAGGGTTTTCAAGGTTGTGACCTTTCAGAAGCAGATCACCAGGCCTGTCTTCAGAGGCACCTGTGGGTGGGTTTGAACCACCAACCTTTGTCTAGTAGTGGAGCACTTAACTGTTTGTATCACCCAGGAACCCCCAAAGATGTTTACTGTATTAGTTAACTACTGCTGAGTAACAAAATACCACAAATGTAGTTGCTTTGGGAAAAAAAAAAGTATATATCTGTGGGTTTCTGTGGGTCAGGAACCTGAATACAACTTATCTGATCAGGAACCTGAATACAGTTTAGCTGGGTCATCTTCTTAGACTCTCCTATTAAAAAAAAAAAAAAAACATTGCCATCAAGTCGGTTCCAACTCATAGGACAGAGTAGAACTGCCCCATAAAGTTTCCAAGGAATGCCTGGTGGATTCAAACTGCCGATCTTTTGGTTAGCAGCCAGGCTCTTAACCACTATGCCACCAGCGCTTCCCTTAGACTCTCACAAGGCTGTGATCAAAGTGTTGTACAGGGCCGGGGGGGGGGGTCTCATCAGAAGGCTTGATGGAGGAAGAATCCGTTTTGAAGATCACCTGGTTGTTGACAGATTTTCAGCTCTTTAAGGACTGTTGGAATGAAAGCCTCGATTTCTAGCTGAATGTTAGCCTTCAGCTCCTTGCCACATGGGTCTTCCCAACGTGGCAACTTGTTTTATCAAAGCCAGCAAGAGAGAGAGCTAGCAAGATATAAGTCACAATCTTATGTAGCCTAATGACGGGTGACATTTCATTACCTTTGCTGCATTCTGTCGATAAGAATCAAGTCACTAGACCAGCCCCACTCAAGGAGAGGCAATTACACAAAGGGATCAATACCAAGAGTTGAAGATCACTGGGGCCATTTTGGAGGCTACCTGCCCCAATTACCAAGGATAATGGACAGAAATGTAAGGCATGGTAGGTTTGGTGGCATTAACTAACTCAAAATTTGCTGAAAGAATGTCCTAGAAGTTCACTGGCACGTGGGCAAAAGAAGAGATATGGGGTTCTCAGGGATCTTCTGTAACCTAGATCAATTGCATTTCCAAGAGAATTATGGCCTCTGGTGGAAAAGGAGACTCCAGTCTCTTTAGACCAAGTAAATAATTATCACCTCTTTCTTTGTATAGCACTTTAGGGTTTACAGCCTGTTTTTTGGAGCCATTGTTTAATTTGATTCTCATAACAATCTTGTGAGGTAGACAGGCAATGAAAGTAACATTCAAAGAGGCCATGCAGACTCTCCAGATCTTATAATCCCATTGGTGGCAGAGTTGGAACTAGAACTTCAGTCTCCAAATTCCTAGCCTGTTACACCAGAGTTCTTTCTCCAAAACCCAGACATATGCTGTTTCCTCTTTGGTAGCCTCTCCCTCCATCTTCTTCCATCTTTGTGTTCTTGTCCTGGCTCAGTTATAGCTCCACCTTCCAGAATTACTGTAAAGATTAGAGATGTTTGTAAAAGCCCCAGCACACTGTCATATTACGCAGTACTTCTCACTAAATGGTTGTTGTTGTTAGTTGCTGTGGAGCTGCTTCCAACTCATGGCAACCCCATATGTGCAGAGTAGAACATTTTTTTTAGAATTGCTCCATAGGATTTTCAAAGCTGTGACTTCCAGAAGCAGATTGCCAGACATGTCTTCCCGGGACATTTCTGAGTGGGTAAGCTATTAAACCCACTGCCGTCGAGTCGATTCCAACTCATAGTGACCCTATAGGACAGGGTAAAATTGCCCCATAGAGTTTCCAAGGAGCACCTGGTGGATTTGAACTGATGACCTATCATTATTCTTTCAACAGTTCCAGCCCAGCCTCATTGCCAATCACCTCCAAACCAGTTCCTTCCCTTAAATCTCTATGGTACCACGTCTCAAGGTACAACATGCTTTCAGAAGACACTGGCACCCAACAGCTTTTCCAATAGAGACCATAATTCTTTTGGAAATGCAATTGATCTAGGTTACAGAAGACCCTGGAAACCCCGTATCTCTTCTTTTGCCCATTGGCCAGGGAACTGCTACAGTGAAAAGCTCTGCCCAACACCTTTTATAGGCAGATATTTCACATCTTCCAATACTTCCAACAAAGAGCATTTGGCGGTCAGTAGTATGACTTCAGCTCTTTTGGAAAATGTGATGTGATCACCCAATCAGTCATATGGGGAGATTCCTTGATGGTATGGCCTGAATCCAGTATATACATGGACATTTTGGCAAAACTCACTCTAGTGCTCTGGATCCTGCTTCTGGCTCATCATCATCTGAACTCTGGTTCTCGGGACTTGAGCCAGCTGCATGCTGTATTGCCTGTAGATCTTGGAAATCATCAGCCTCCACAGCCTGTGAGTCAGCAGCCTGCCATCTTACCTGCCAATCTTTGGTTCATCAGCCCCTGCACTGCATAAGTCAAGTGAAGCCTTCAGCCTGACCCCTGACCCATGGACTTGGGATTTGCCAGCCTCTACAACCATGTGAGTCATTTCCTTGAGATAAATATCTCTTTATATATATATATGTATATATACACTTCACTGGTTTTGCTTCTCTGGACAACCCAGCTGAAGGCATTTGGTACCAAGAGTGACAAATCGTAAGGATGAGTTTTCTAAATTGGTTTCAAGCCTGACTAGTTTTAAAAGTGCTGATGGGGGGCCAAGATGGCAGAATAGCCAGATGTTTCCGGCAATCCCTCTTACAACAAAGACCCAAAAAATCAAGTGAAATGATTATATTTATGACAAGCTAGGAGCCCTGAACATCAAAGGCAAAGTTAGAACAAGGACTGGGTGTCAGGGGGAGAGAGAGGCAGTTTAGAAGTGGAGAGGAGTTGCCAGACCTGAATCGCTGGGATCCCTCAGACACCATTCCCGGGAGCAGCTGCTGCGGGCTGGTAGTAGTTTTTGGCTGCAGCTTCCTCAGGGAGAAGCAGCCAGCTGCACAGCCTACTCACACCTCCTGAACCAGAGAAGAATGGCACTCTCAGCAAAAGCTAAGTACTTGCATGTATTTTACCACACACCCCACCCCCAAACCGGCTTCAGTGGCAGTTGATTTCCCTGGGCCTGAGATAAGCCCATATGAGGGCCCTGAGCCATACTCCCAGACTTGAAGAAGGAATAAATTCACATCAGAAGGGAAAGAAAATTTGCCAGGACAGAAGTGGCTCCTGTCCAGGCATAAAAGGTCCGTGGACTTTGAATACCTTTCCCCCCTGCATGGACTTGTGTGGGCCTATTTCAGGAGAATAGGCCCTTGCTGGCTGACTGCAACTGTTTAAGCTGTGCAGTGGAGAGGTGGGTGTTTGATATTTGACACCACTTTGCCTATTAAACAGGGTCCTCGCCTACCCACATCAGGGGCCTAAGGACTGGTTGCTCCATTCAGGTCACCAAGCCATCCATGACAGGGGTCCAAGGATAACTGGCACCTCCTAGATCTTACAACCAAAAGCATTTGGTGCTCATGGTCCAACTCCAGAACACACCCACCTGTACGCTCTGGGGAACAGGGACATGCTTTCCTCAGAGACACTCGGGTGACAGTTCTCAGCCCCTGCCATGTTCAGACTGTGACCCCCTGCTGCAGTTAGATACCAGTACCTACACCAAACACCTCTGCCCCTCTAAGACTGTACAACAGAGACTGTATCGCACACTTGATGACCAGCTACTGGACATATGAACTGAATCCATACAAGAAAAGCGAATAAACTCATAAGCTCATATACCTGATAACAGCTCTAGCCATCTGGAGCAGGAGGTCAGAGTTCCAAAAGTCAAAATAATAAAGTTAGCTCACTCAAGCAACCCATTTGGGCACATGAAAACAAAACAAAGAAAAAAACTAGGATACAGTAAGCAAACATAAGATAAACTAATATATTAACTTATAGAAGGCTTAGAGACAACAGTCAATATCAAACCACATAAAGAAACAGACCATAATTGCTTCAACAAGCTCTCAATACAGAGAATCAAAGGATCTTCTAGATGAAGGTGCCTTCCTGGAATTACTGGATGCAGAATACAAAAGATTAATATACAGAACTCTTCAAGATATCAGAAAGGAGATCAGGCAATACACAGAACAAGCCAAGGAACACACAGATAAAACGGTTGAAGAAGTTAAAAAGGTTACTCAAGAGCATAAGGAAAAATTTAATAAGTTGCAAGAATCCTTAGAGAGAGAGCAGTCAGAAATTCAGAAGATTAACAATAAAATTACAGAAGTAGACAACTCAATAGGAAGTCAGAGGAGCAGAATCAGGCAAGTTGAAGGCAGAATTAATGACCTTGAAGATAAAGCCCTTGGCACCAATATATTTGAAGAAAAACCAGATAAAATAATTAAAAAAAAATGAGGAAACCTTAAGAATCATGTGGGATTCTATCAAGAGAAATAACCTACAAGTGACTGGAGTACCAGAGCAGGGAGGGATAAAGAAAATACAGAGAGAATTGTTGAAGATTTGTTGGCAGAAAACTTCCCTGATATCATGAAAGATGAGAAGATATCTATCCAAGATGCTTGCTCATCGAACACCACATAAGGTGGATTTTAAAAGAAAGTCACCAAGACATATTATAATCAAACTTGCCAAAACAAAAGATAGAGAATTTTAAGAGTGGCTAAGGATAAACGAAAAGTCACCTACAAAGGAGAGTCATTAAGAATAAACTGGGACTACTCGGCAGAAACCATGCAGGCAAGAAGGCAACGGGATGACTTATATAAAGCATTGAAGGAAAAAACTTTCCAGCGAAAACTGCTTCTCAAATATGAAGGTGAAATTAGGACATTTCCAGATAAACAGAACTCTAGGGAATTCATAAAAACCAAACCAAAACTACAAGAAATAATAAAGGGAGTTCTTTTTTTTTTTTTTTTTGGTTATAAAATCAATAATATCAGGTATCAACCTAAGACTAGAACACTTGACAGAACAATAAATGTTAACCCAGACAGGGAAACCACAAAAACATAAGATTAAAAAAACACTGAAAACAGGGAACCAGCGATGTAATTATGTAAAAGAAGACAACATGAAAATAATAAAGAGGGACTAAGAAAGGTAGTCATAGATCTTTCATATGCAGAGGAAGACAAGGTGATATAAAGAAACAAAAGTTAAGTTTAAACTTAGAAAAATAGGGGTAAATATTAAGGTAACCACAAAGGAGACAAACTATCCTACTCATCAAAATAAAATACAAGAAAAAAATAGAAACTCAGTAGAAAAAAAATCAAAAACAACGAATTAGAGGAAACGACAACATAAAAAGATAAACTACTCAGCAAGAAAAATTAAGTGGGAAAAAGAAACTGTCAACAACACACAAAAAAAGACATCAAAATGACAGCACTAAACTCATACCTTTCCATAATTCCGCTGAATGTAAATGGACTAAATGCAACAATAAAGAGACAGAGAGTGGCAGAATGGATAAAAAAACTCGATCCATCTACATGCTGCTTTAAAGAGACACATCTTAGACATAGAGACAAAAACAAACTAAAACTCAAAGGATGGAAAAAAACATACCAAGCAAATAACAATCAAAAAAGATCCGGAGTGACAATATTAATTTCTGACAAAATAGTCATTAAAGTTAAATCCACCACAAAGGATAAGGAAGGACATAATATAATGATTAAAGGGACAATATACCAGGAGGATATTTATGCACCCTAAGACATGGCTGCAAGATACATAAAACAAACTCTATCGGCATTGAAAAGGGAGATAGACAGCTCTACAATAATAGTAGACACTTCAACACACCACTTTCAGTGAAGGACAGGACATCCAGAAAGAAGCTCAATAAAGACACGGAAGATCTAAATGCCACAATCAACCAACTTGACCTCATAGACTTACACAGGACACTCCAACGAATAGCAGCCAAGTATATTTTCTTTTCTAGTGCACATGGAACATTCTCTAGAATAGACCACATATTAGGTCATAAAGTAAGCCTTAGCAGAATCCAAAACATTGAAATATTACAAAGTTTCTTCTCTAACCATAAGGCCATAAAAGTAGAAATCAATAACAGAAAAGCAGGGAAAAGAAATCAAACACTTGGAAAAAGAACAATACCCTGCTCAAAAAAGACTGGGTTATAGAAGACATTAAGGATGGAATAAAGAAGTTCATAGAATCCAGTGAGAATGAAAACACTTCCAATCAGAATCTTTGGGACACGGTGAAAGCAGTGCTCAGAGGTCAATTTTAATATCAATAAATGCACACATCCAAAAAGAAGAAAGGGTCAAAATCAAAGAATTATCCCTACAACTTGAACAAATAGAAAAAGAGCAACAAAAGAAACCCTCGGGCACTAGAAGAAAGGTAATAATAAAAATTAAAGCAGAACTAAAAGAAATAGAAAACAGAAAAAAATTGAAAGCGTTAACAAGACCAAAAGCTGGTTCTTTGAAAAAACTGATAAACCATTGGCCAGACTGAGAAAAGAAAAACAGGAGAGGAAGCAAATAACCCAAATAAGAAATAAGAGGGGGGATATTACAACAGACCCAACTGAAATTAAAAGAATCATATCAGATTAGTATGAAAAATTCTACTCTAACAAATACGAAAACCTAGAAGAAATGGATGAATTCCTAGAAACACACTACCTACATAAACTAACAAAAACAGAGGTAGAACAACTAAACAGACCCAGAACAAAAGAAGAGATTGAAAATGTAATAAAAAAACTCCCAACAACAACAACAAAAAAAACCCTGGCCCAGACGACTTCACTGCAGAGTTCTACCAAACTTTCAGAAAAGAGTTAACACCACCACTTCTAAAGGTATTTCAGAGCATAGAAAAGGATGGAATACTCCCAAACTCATTCTATGAAGCCAGCATATCCCTGATAGCAAAACCAGGTAAAGACACAGAAAGAAAAGAAAATTACAGACCTATGTCCCTCATGAACTTAGATGCAAAAATCCTCAACAAAATTCTAGCCTATAGAATTCAAAAACATATCAGAAAAAAAAATTCACCATGACCAAGTGAGATTCATAACGGGTATGCAGGGATGGTTCAACATCAGAAAAACAATTAATGTAATCCATCATGTAAATAAAACAAAAGACAAGAATCACATGATTTTATCAATTGCTGCAGAAAAGCCATTTGACAAAGTTCAACACCCGTTCATGATAAAAACTCTCAGCAAAATAGGAATAGAAGGAAAATTCCTCAACATAATAAAGGGCATCTATGCAAAGCCAACAGCCAACATCACTCTAAATGGAGAGAGCCTGAAAGTATTTCCCTTGAGATCAGGAACCAGACAAGGATGCCCTTTACCACCACTCTTATTCAACATGGTGCTGGAGGTCCTAGCCAGAGCAATTAGGCTAGATAAAGAAATAAAGCGCATCCAGACTGGTAAGGAAGAAGTAAAAGTATCTCTATTTGCAGATGACATGATCTTATACACAGAAAACACTAAAGAATCCTCCAGAAAACTACTGAAACTAATAGAAGAGTTCAGCAGAGTATCGGGATACAAGATAAACATGCAAAAATCAGTTGGATTCCTCGGCACCAACAAAAAGAACATCGAAGAGGAAATGACCAAATCAATATCATTTACAGTAGCCCCCAAGAAGATAAAATACTTAGGAATAAATCTTACCAGAGACATAAAAGACCTGTACAAAAAAAAACTACAGGACACTACTGCAAGAAACCAAAAGAGACCTACATAAGTGGAAAACATACCTTGCTCATGGATAGGAAGACTTAACATTGTAAAAATGTCTATTCTACCAAAAGCCATGTATAGATACAACACCATTCCGATCAAATCCCACCGGCATTTTTTAACGAGGTGGAGAAACAAATCACCAATTTATATGGATGAGAAGGAGGCCCTGGAAAAGCATTACTGAAAATGAAGAACAAACTGAGAGGCCTCACTCAACCTGATGTTAGAAGCTATTTTACCACCACAGTGGTCAAAACAGCCTGGTTTTGGTACAACAACAGATACATGGAGCAATGGAACAGAATTGAGAATCCAGACATAAATCCATCCATATAGGAGCAGCTGATATTTGACAAAGGCCCAGAGTCAGTTAAATGGGGAAAAGACAATCCTTTTAACAAATGGTGCTGGCATAACTGGATATCCATCTGCAAAAAAACGAAACAAGACCCATACCTCACACCATGCACAAAAACTAACTCAAAATGGATTAAAGACCTAAATATAAAATCTAAAACAATAAAGATCATGGAAGAAAAAATAGGGACAATGCTTGGAGCCCTAATACATGGCATAAACAGCATACAAAACATTACTAACAATGCAGAAGAGAAACCAGATAACTGGGAGCTCCTAAAAATCTAACACCTATGCTCATCCAAAGAATTTGCCAAAAGAGTAAAAAGATTATCTACAGACTGGGAAAAAGTTTTTAGCTATGGCATTTCTGATCAGTGTCTGATCTCTAAAATCTACATGATACTGCAAAAACTCAACCACAAAAAGACAAATAACAGAATTAAAAAATGGGCAAAGGGTGTGAAAAAACACTTCACTAAAGAAGACATTCAGGTAGCTAACAGATACCTGAGGAAATGCTCACGATCATTAGCCCTTAGAGAAATGCAAATCAAAACTACAATGAGATTCCATCTCACTCCAACAAAGCTGGTATTAATACAAAAAACACAAAATGAAAATAAGACTGGAACACTTCTACAGTGCTGGTGGGAATGTAAAATGGTACAACCACTTTGGAAATCGATTTGGCGCTTCCTTAAAAAGCTAGAAATAGAACTACTATACGATCCAGCAATCCCACTCCTTGGTATATATCCTAGAGAAATAACAGCCTTTACACAAACAGGTATATGCACACCCATGTTCATTGCTGTACTGTTTACAATAGCAAAAAGATGGAAACAACCAAGGTGCCCATCAATGGATGAATGCATAAATAAATTAAGGTATAGTCACAGAATGGAATACTAAGCATTGATAAAGAACAATGATGAATCTGTGAAATTTTTCATAACATGAAAGAATCTGGAAGGCATTTTGCTGAGTGACATTAATCAGTTGCAAAAGGACAAATATTGTATAAGACCACTATTATAAGAACTCGAGAAATAGTTTAAACAGAGAAGAGAATATTCTTTGATGGTTACAAGACAGGGGAGGGAGGGAGAAAGAGAGAAGGTTTTCACTAATCAGATAGTAGATAAGAACTATTTTAGGTAAAGGAAAGACAGCACACAATACAGGAGACATCAGCACAACTGGACTAAACCAAAAGCAAAGAAGTTTCCTGAATAAACTGAACGCTTCAAAGGGCAGTGTAGCTGGGACAGAGGTTTGGGGACCATGGTTTCAGGGGACATCTAAGTCAATTGGCAGAATAAAATCTATTAAGAAAACATTCTGCATCACACTTTGAGGAGTGGCATCTGGGGTCTTAAACACTAGCAAGTGGCCATCTAAGATGCATCAATTGGTCTCAACCCCCCTGGAGCAAAGAAGAATGAAGAACCCCAAAGACACAAGGTAATTATGAGCCAAAGAGGCAGAAAAGGGCACATAAAGCAGAGACTACATTAGCCTGAGACCAGAAGAACTAGATGGTGCCCGACTACAACCAATGACTTCCCTGACAGGGAACACAACTGAGAACCCCTGAGGGAGCAGGAGGGCAGTGGGATGCTAACCCCAAATTCTCATAAAAAGACCAAACTTAATGGTCTGACTGAGACTAGAAGGACCCCCGTGGTCATGGTCCCTAGACCTTCTTTTAGCTGAAGACAGGAACCATTCCCAAAGCTAGCTCTTCTGATAGGGATTGGACTGGACTATGGGATAGAAAATGATACTGGGGAAGAATGAGCTTCTTGGATCAAGTAGACACATGAGACTACATTGGCACCTCCTGCCTGAAGGGGAGATAAGAGGGTAGAGAGGGTCAGAAGCTGGCTGAATAGACACAAAAAGAGAGAGTGGAGGGAAGGAGTGTGTTGTCTCAGTAGGGGGAGAACAATTGGGAGTATATAGCAAGGTATTTATAAATTTTTGTATGAGGATCCACCTTGATTTGTAAACTTTCACTTAAAGCAAAATAAAAATTTTTAAAAAATGCTGATGACTCTGCCTCCAGTAGTAAAGAGGGTGCTGCTAATCCATGGCATGCGGTGGCAATATTAATATGCAAAATATCACCAAGTATTGGTGAGGAGCAAGGCTCTGGGTGGTTTCATGTTTGACACTTTTCCACAATTTTGTGAGAATGAGAATTATAGGAAGCTGGTTGATTGGTCCTACTTTCTCTAGAGAAAATGGTGAAGGAAGGAGATGAGTTCAGGGCTTCAGAGTCACAGCTGAACACTGCATAAAAGATCTCAAAGTTGTCACTTGTGCCCTGAAAGAAAGCCATATTTTTTTGTAGTAACAGACCTGATATTGCTGAAAACCAAACCCAGAGTCTGGTTGTAAGAGTGGCTGAATTACAATGCCACCTGAATTCCCAGCCTCAAATGGTGCCTGAAGTTAAAGTGATTGGGAAAAAATGGGATCCTGAAACCTGGTATGGGGACATATGAGCAGATAATCAGGAAGCTCAGGACTTTGAGCCCCTAAATTCTGTTGAATCACTGCTGCCAACAAAACCAGCCCTCTGGCTCCCAACCTAACATATTACTCTGTCTTTGTCTGCTCAGCCACCCTTCCCAGTAAAACCATTATCATCTCTACCCCCATCTGACGAGATTAACCAAAATGTGTCTGAAGACCTTTGTCTGAAACATCGCTGTGGTGGGTTCTCATCAGCAGTGTCTGAATTATTGCCTGAGGCATCCCCTGTGGTAGATGCTTTACAAGATATTCAGAATGTTCCCAAAACCCACTCCCACCACCCATTTTAAGACTTAAGTCCCAGTGAGCCCCAAAGGTGAAGTACAAAGTGTGACGCAGGAGAAGATACGCTACACTTCAAAAGACTGCTCGACTTTTCTAATATGTACAAACAGAAACCTGGGGAATATATGTGGGAATGGCTATTAAGGATGTGGGATAATGGTACAAGGAACTTAAATAAAGACGGGTCAGTCTGTGTGTATTTGATATGGGCCCACTAAGCAGAGGTTCTTCATTCAACATTTCAGATCAGGAAGTTGAGAAAGGATCTAATAGTTTAATTTGTTGGTTCACTGAAGCATGAGTTACACAGTGGCCTGCACTAAATCAGATTGAATTGCCAGACCTGCCTTGGCATACTGTAGAAGAAAGTATCCAAAGGCTTAGGGAAATTGGCATGTGAGAGTGGGTTTATCAGGTTAGACCTACAGACCCACACATAGAATACCCAGAAGACACACCTTTTACCACAACTGTGAAGAACAAATTTGTGAAGGGAGGCCCAGCATCCTTTAAGACTGCTGTGATTGCTATTTTATGTAAGTCAGATTTGACAGTGGGAACTGCCCTAACTGAACTAAGACACCTAACTACAATGGAGCTGATTGGATTCTGTGGTGGTAGGGCCAAGTGGCTTCACTCAATCAACAAAGACAAAGTGGGCATGGTTGCCATAATGGACAGCGGAGTCATAGCAGTAATCAGAATAGTCTAACTTGTATGGATTTATGGCATTGGCTACTTAGTCACGATGTCCCTAAAGAGTGAAATAGATGGGAAGTCTACTAAATATTTACTTGATCTGTACAAGTGGAAGAATTCTAGGTCAAGCGAAGGGCAGTCTAACTTGAATCACCAGAATAGAGTCACGACCCGTCAATCAATTCCCAGACCCACTACTCCTTGAATGAAGGGGAGGCCAGGTCCCCTTGAGAAAAGTTCCCACTACACACTGCCAAAAATTTATACTGTTAATCTTTCTCCCAGCCCTCCCCAAAGGGATCTATGGCCTTTTATGAGAGAGACTGTTCCTTTGGGAAAATGAAGTAATCAGGCTTTTGGGGGATTGCTGGACGCTGGCTGCAAACTGACACTAATTCCAGGAGACCCAAAATATCACTGTGGGCCACCAGTCATATTGGTGATCAGGTTATTAGCGGAGTCTTAGATCAGATCTGTCTCACAGTGAGTGCAGTGTGTACCCAAACCCATCCTTTAGTGATTTCCCCATTCCAGAATGCATGATTGGAATAGATATACTCAGAAACTGGCAGGACCCCCATATTTTATCCCTGACAAGTGGAGTAAGGGCTATTATGGTAGGAAAATCCAAGTGGAAGTCATTAAAACTGCCCTTTCTTGGAGACAAGGAAGTATGGGGAAGATGTATGTGGATAGATCTCTCTGAATGGGCAAAAAAAGTGAAAGTGTTTGTGTCTCATGTGAATGCTCACCACAGGTTGACCTCAGCAGAGGAGAATTTTAACAATCAAGTGGATAGGATGACACATTCTGTGGAAACCAGTCGTCCTCCCTCCCCAACCACTCCCATTATTGCTTAATGGGCTCATGAACAAAGTGGCCATGGCAGCAGGAATGGAGGTTATGCATGGGCTCAGCAACATGCACTTCCACTCACCAATGCCAACTTGGCTACAGCCACCGCTGAGTGCCCAATCTGCCAGCAACAGTGAACAATACTGTGTACCAATATGGCACCATTCCTTAAGGTTATCAGCCAGCAACCTGGTGGCAGGTTGATTATATTGGGCCACTTCCATCACGATAAAGGTAGCATTTCTTTCTTACTGGGATAGACACTCTTGATATGAATTTGCCTTCCCTTCATGCAGTGTAAAACTACCATCCACCAACCTACAGAATACCTTATTCACTGTCATGGCATTATACACAGCATCACCTCAGATCAAGGAACTCGCTTCACAGCAAACGAAGTGTGGCAGTGGGCTCATGCTCTAGGAATTCACTGGTCTTACCATGTTTTTCATCATCCTGAAGCAGCTGGCTTGATAAAACGATGGAATGGCCTCCTACAGACACATTAACAGTGCCAGCTAAGTGGCAACACTTTGCAGAGTTGGGGCAATGTTCTCCAGGAGGCTGTATATGCTCTAAACCAGCGTCCAATATATGATGCTGTTTCTCCCATAGCCAGGATTCACAGTTCCAAGAATCAAGGGGGTGGAAATGGGAGTGGTACCACTTACTATTACCCCTAGTGACCCGCTCGCAAAATGTTTGCTTCCTGTCCCCATGGGCTTATGCTCTGTGGGTCTAGAGGTCTTAGTTCCAAAGGGAGTAATGATTCCACTTGAAGACACAACACAGATTCCATTGAACACTGGGAGTTTAGAATGCCACCTGGTCACTTTGGGCTCCTCATGCCCAAATCAGCAGGCCAAGAAGGGAGTTACCATATTGGCTGGTGTGATTGATCCTAATTTTTGTACGAAGGGGAAATCAGATTTGTGTTGCATAATGGAGGTAAAGAAGATTATGTCTGGAATACAGGAAATCCCTTAGGGTGTCTCTTAGTACTCCCATGCCCTGTGATTAAAGTCCATGGAAAATCACAGTATCCCAATTCTGACATGTCTACTAACGGCCCAGACCCTTCAGGAATGAAGGTTTGGGTCACCACACCAGGCAAAGAAACACGACCAGCTGAGGTGATTGCTGAAGGCAAAGGAAATACAGAATGGGTGGTGGAAGAAGGTAGTTCTAAATACCACTTATGACCACATGACAGTTGCAGAAATGAGGACTGCAATTGCTATAAGTATTTCTTCCTTGTATGTGTGCATCAAATATTTTTGTTTTCTTCACATCTAAAATGTAAGGTATAAATAGGGCTAGTGCATTGTACGCATGTGAGTTGTATCATGTTAGGCACAAGTATGACTTTGTAATTGTCTTTACTTAGAGATCATGTATGGTTTAAGGAGATCTGTACAGGTGCCAAGCTGACAAGGGGTGGACTATGATGGTTAAGTTTGTGTCAACTTGGCTGGGCCTTGATTTCAGTGGTTTGGCAGTTATGTAATGATATAGTTTGGCAGTTATGTATGATGTAACTTGGCAGTTATGCAATGATGTAGCCATCCTCCATGATGTGGCCTGATGTGATCAGCCAATCAGTTGTAAGAAGAGTCTCCTTGAATGTGTTGCCTACGTCCAACATTCTGTCAAAGCTCGCTCGCTTGCTCTGGATCTTGAATCCGGCTTGTCATCATCTGACCTCTGGTTCCTGGGACTGGAGTCAGCTCCATGCCGTACTGCCTACTGATCTTGGGATTCATTGTCCTCCACATCCTGTAAGCCAGCAGCCTGCCATCTTACCTGCTGATCTTGGGTTCTTCATTAGCCCCTGCAGCCATATGAGTCAGGAGAAGCCTCCAGCCTGACACCTGATCCATGAACTTGGGAATTGCCAGCCTCTACAACTGCATGAGCAATTTCCTTGAGATAAATCTCTCTCTCTCTATATATATATGCTTCACTGGTTTTGCTTCTCTAGAGAACCCAGCCTAAGACAGGTGGCATTAGAAAATCACCATTTGGCAACCACACAGGTGAGGATCAACAGTAAATGCTAAAACTTGGGGGTGAAAGTGGAGTGACCTGGCCAGCATTGCTTAACCAAATGATCAACATTAACATCACCATTAATGGGATGAAAAGATATGATGCCCTGAAAAGGACACATCACATTTGTGATATTTCTACCAAAAAATGCATAACCTGAATCTAATCACGTGGAAACATCAAGACAAACCCAAGTTAAGGGTCAATCTAAAATAACTTGCCTCTGCCCTTCAAAAGGAAACCCTGGTGGCATAGTGGTTAAGAGCTACAGCTGCTAACCAAAAGGTTGGCAGTTCAAATCCACCAGGTGCTCCTTGGAAACTCTATGGGGCAGTTCTACTCTGTCCTATAGGGTCTCTATGAGTCGGAACTGACTCGACAGCACTGGGTTCGGTTCGGTTACCCTTCAAAGCTGCCAGTGTTGTTAAACACAGAGACTGAGGAACTGTTGCAGATGGAAGGATACTAAAGAGATATGATGACTGAATGCACATGATTCAAAATTTTCTTTCGCTATAAAGGACATTGCTGAGGAAAATGGTGAGATCTCAATAAGTTAGGTAGGATATATATATATATAACACTATTGTATCAATAGAGGGTCCCAGACAGAGCTGGAGAAAAAGGTAGAACAAAATTCTAACTCAAAAAGAAAGACCCAGGGGACCTCATACCACCAAGAAAGCAGCACCGGGAGCAGAACGTGTCCTTTGGACCTGAGGCTCCTGCACTGAGATGCTCCCAGACCAAAGGAAGACTGATGCATCACAAGGACCTTCCTTCAGAGCGGACAGAGAGAGATAGCCTTCCCCTGGAGCTGGCACCCTGAATTCGGGCTTCTGACCTACTGGACTGTGAGAAAAGAAACTTCTCTTTGTTAAAGCCACCCACTTGTGGTATTTCTGTCATAGCAGCACTAGATGACTAAGGCAGAATGTAGTACTGAGAGAGTGGGGTGCTGCTCTAACAGATACCTAAAATGTGAAAGCAGTTTTGAAACTGTGAATGGATAGAGTTGAGACAGTGGCAGAGGGCCAGTGCAGCAGAGAATCTGCAGCGGCAGAGAACCAGCAACAGCAGGGAACCAGCAGCAGTAGAACCAGGAAACCAGTGGGAGACAGTGCTGGAGCTGACCCACGGAATGAGAGAGCTGAGTGCCTGTGCACAGGTGGCTTCCTGGCAGAGTGGGGTGCCTCCAGGCACTTATCGATGGAGCTAGGCTTGCTGATCCACGGAGCCAGGGAGCTGAGTGCCTGTGTGCAGGAGGCCTTCTGGCTGAGTGGGGTGCCTCCAGGCACTTATCGGTGGGTTACTGAACTTTGGAATACTTATCCCAGCAGGGCAGATGTGGGCATGTGGCCCAAGGAGCCAAGAGGCCAAGAAACCAGGAAACAGAAGCTGAAGAGACAACACAAGAAGCCCAGCTGCCTCAGTCCCAAAAGGTATGGCCATGACCTCAGGGGCTTCAAAGGGTGGAGCCATGGCCTCTGGTGTTTCTAAGGGTGGAGTCGCCACTCAGATGGACTAGGAGAATGATGCGTCTAAAGCCAAGGGAGCAGAGTTACTATCCCATTGGGCCTGGAAGGCAGAGTTGAAGCCCAGAACTGAGAGGCTTCCACTCAGAATCTGGAGTGTAGCCAATACTCAGAGTCTGGAGGGCAGGTCCGTTGTATAAATTGTCTCAGAGAACAGAGAATTATTTTCAAAACTCTGAGGGCTAGTGTAATGTGTTCTGCTGACTTGCTTGGTGCCTGTTATCCCTTCTTTTCCTCCAGTTTTTTTCCGTTTGTAATGGAAATGTCTAGCTTGTGCCTGTTCTGCTATTGTACACTTGGAAGCAGATAACTTGTGTTCTAGATTTCACAGATGAAGAGGAATTTTTGGATTTTGGACTTGGAGTTAAGACTTTTGCTATGATATGATGAGATGAATATGTTTTGCATGTTGCAAGACATGAATTTTTGGGGGCCAAAGGGTAGAGTGTGATGGATTGAATTGTGTCCCCCAAAATTATGTGTCAACTTGGTTAGGCCATGTGTGGTTGTCCCCCGTTTTGTGATTTTCCTATGTGTTATAAACCATAATCTCTGCCTGTGGTTAAAAGGATTAGGGTGGGATTGTAACACCACACTTATCCAGGCCACCTCCCTGATCCAATGTAAAGGGAGTTTCCCTGGGGTGTGGCCTGCAACACCTTTTACCTCTCAGGACATTAAAGGAAAGGGAAGCTAGCAGAGACTTTAGGACCTCATACCACAAAGAAAGAAACAGTGGGAGCAGAGCACGTCCTTTGGACCTGTGATTCCTGCACTGAGATGTTCCCAGACCAGGGGAAGACGGATGCATCACAAGGACCTTCCTTCAGAGCCAACAGAGAGAGAGATTTCCTCTGGAGCTGGTGCCCTGAATTCTGACTTCTAGCCCACTGGACTGTGAGAAAATAAATTTCTCTTTGTTAAAGCCAAAAAAAAAAAAAAAACAGAAAGACCAGACTTGCTGGCTTGACAAAGACTGGAGAAACCCTGACACCCTTTTAGCTCAATAATGAAGCCACTCCTGAGGTTCACCCTTCAGCGAAAGATTGGACAGGCCCATAAAACAAAACAAGACTAAAGGGGCATGCCAGCCCGGGGCAAGGACTAGAAGGCAGGAGGGAACAGGAAAGCTGGTAATAGGGAACCCAAAGTTGAGAAGGGAAAGTGTTGAGACGTCATGGGGTTGTTAACCAATGTCATAAAACAATATGTGTACTAACTGTTGAATGAGAAACTAGTTTGTTCTGTAAACCTTCATCTAAAGCACAACTAAAAAAGAAAAAAAAATAGTATCAATGTGGATTTCCTGATTTTGATAATTGCTCTGTGCTTAGGTAAGATAATTCCTTGTTTTAGAAAATACACACTGAGGTATTTAAGTGTAAAAGTGCATCATGTCTGAAACTAACTCTCAACTGGTTCATGGGAAAAAGATTATATATATGTACAGGATTGACACAGTGGCTATAACAATGGGCTCAGACATAGCAACAATTGATAAGATGGCACAGAACTGGGCAATGTTTCATTCTGTTTTATATAAGGTCACTATGAGACAGAGGTCACTTGATGGTACCCAACAACAGCATATATAAACATGTTGTTGCCATCAAGTCGATTTCAACTTGTTGTGACCCCATGTGTGCAGAATAGAACATAGGGTTTTCAAGGCTGTGACTTTTCAGAAGCAGATTGCCAGACCTCTCTTCCCAGGCACCTCTGGGTGCATTGGAACCACCAATCTTTCGGCTAGTAGTCGAGTGCTTAACTGTGTCAGCCAGGGACTCCCACACACACAAAAAAAATTTCCTACATATACTTATATAAATAGATATTCATATATATGTATGTATATATTATTTTTTTTTATATATTATATCCCTGGTGGTGTAGTGGTTAAGTGCTACGGCTGCTAACCAAAGGGTCGGCAGTTCAGATCTGCCAGGCACTCCTTGGAAACTCTATGGGGCAGTTCTACTCTGTCCTATAGGGTCGCTATGAGTCAGAATCGACTCGACAGCACTGGTTTTTTTTTGGTTTTATGTACTTTATGACAGGAGAGGGAGAAATAGACAAGATAAAGCAAACGTGGTAAAATGTTAACATCTGGAGAATATGAGTGAAATAGACAGGAGTTCTTTGTACTATTCTTGGAACTTTTCTGTACGTATGACATACTTATAATAAAAATGTCAAATTAAACACTTACGCTCATCAAAAGACTTCACCAAAAGAGTACCCATGGACTGGGAAAAAAAATTTGGCTATGACAAATCCGACAAAGGTCTTATCTCTAAAATCTACAGGAAAATCCAACACTTCAACAACAAAAAGACAAACAATCCAATGAAAAAATGGACAAAGGAAACGAACAGACACTTCACCAAAGAAGACATTCAGGCAGCTAACAGACACATGAGGCAATGCTCGTGATCACTAGCCATCAGAGAAATGGAAATCAAAACCACAATGACATGTCATCTCACCTCAGCATTACTGGCACACACACACACAAAAACAACAACAACAAACAAACAGAAAATAACAAACGTTGGTCAGGCTTCAGGGAGATTGGAACTCTTATGCACTGCTGGTGGGAGTGCAAAATGGCACAACCATTTTGGAAAGTGATATGGCATTTCCTTAGAAAGCTAGAAATAGAAATACCATATGATCCAGTAATCCCACTACTAGGAATATATCCTAGAGAAATAAGAGCTGTGACACGAATAGACAGAAGCACACCCATGTTAGTTGCAGCATTGCTCACAATTGCAAAAAAGATGGAAACAACCTAGGTGTCCATCAACAGATGAATGGATAAACAAACTATGGTAGATACACACAATGGAATACTATGCAACAATAAAGAACAATGATGAATCTGTGAAGCATCTCACAACACTGATGAACCTGGAGGGCATTATGCTGAGTGAAATAAGTCAATCACAAAAGGACAAATATTGTATGAGACCACTACTATAAAAACTCATGGAAAAATTTACACACAAAAAGAAATAATCTTTTATGGTTATAAAGGAGGGGAGGGGTGGGAATGGAGAAACACTAAATAGACAATAGATAAGTGGTAACTTTGGTGAAGGGTAAGACAGTACACAATACTGGGGAAGCCAGCACCACTTATCCAAGGCAAGGTCATGGAAACTCCATAGACACATTCAAAATCGCTGAGGGACTGAATTACTGGGCTGAGGGCTGTGTGGACCGTGGTCTCGGGGAACATCTAGCTCAACTGGCATAATACAGTTTACAAAGAAAATGTTCCACATTCTACTTTGGTGAGTAGCATCTGGGGTCTTAAAAGCTTGTGAGCAGCCCTCTAAGATACTCCATTGGTCTCACCCCGCCTGGAGCAAGGGAGAATGAAGAAAACAAAAGATACAAGGGCAAGATTAGCCAAAAGGACTAATGGACCACAACTACCACAGCCTCCACCAGACTGAGTGCAGCACAACTAGACGGTGCCCAGCTACCACCACTGAATGCTCTGACAGGGATCACAATAGAGGGTCCCAGAGAGAGCTGTAGAAAATGTAGAACAAAATTCAAACTCACACACACACACACACAAACCAGACTTATTGGCCTGACAGAGATTAGAGAAACCCCAAGAGTATGTCCCCCAGACACCCTTTTAGCTCAGTAATGTAGTCACTCCTGAGGTTCACCCTTCAGCCAAAGATTAGACAGGCCATTAAAAAAAAAAAAAAAAGGAGCACACCAGCACAGGGACAAGGACTAGAAGGCAGGGAGGGGGACAGGAAACCTGGTAATAAGGAACCGAGGGTTGAGAAGGGGAGAGTGTTGACATGTCGTGGGGTTGGTAACCAATGTCACAAGCACTATGTGTGCTAATTGTTTAATGAGAAACTAGTTTGTTCTGTAAACCTTCATCCAAAGGAGAAAAAAAATGTCAAAGAAAAAAAATCCTAATTAAATACATAGCTACACATACATAGGCTTAAAATGTCCACACACGGGATATACGAGGAACTGATAATTGATAATAGTTGTGGCCTCTGAGGGAACTGAGGGTGAGCGGTGAGAAACGACTTATTTTTTACTGTGTATCTTATTGCATCTTTTGAAGATTTTATCTTGGGCATGTATTCCATACTCCAAAGTTCCCCTCATATAATGATGAGGTAGTTGTTAGCTGCCATCAAGTAGGTCGTAGACTCATGGTGATCCATTGTGATCCACTGGCTGATTTTTCAGAAGTAGATATCCAGGCCTTTATCCCCAGTCTGTCTTAGTCTGGAAGCTCTGCTGAAACCTGTTCAGCATCATAGCAACACGCAATCTACTACTGACAGACAGGTGGTGGTGGCTGCACTTCAGGTCCACTGGGGGGTGGGAATCGAACTCAGTTCTCCCACATGGAAGACAAAAACTCTACCACTAAACTACCACTGCTCCCTTCAAGTAGTACTGCTTCCCACTCTGCTTTTCCTAAATTCTCTCAAATAACAACACAAAAATATGAAACTAAAACCCAAACAAATTTAAACAAAGAAACAAGGAATTTTCTTGTTTCTTTAAACAAATTTAAAGAAAGAAAATAAGGAATGCCAAAACCCAAGCAAAAAGGAATTCCTTAAGTACATCCATTCATTGGAGTATTTTGCAGCCATTTAAATGATGCTTGCAAAGAATTTTAATGGAAAAATGTTTCCATGAAAATGACAGTATGTAATTGAGCATACAGCATGATCTCAAATTTTTTTTTTTAAGGCCTACCATAAAGCCTAAATTCAAGATGCTAACATAGGTTGTGTATGGGTGGTAAGATGTGGTTTCTTCTCACATTTTCATCAATGAACAGGCATTACTTTTAAGGGTTGTCATGATTAAGGCTGGGCCATGATTCTTATTGGGGCAGTTATGATGTAGTTTGGCAGCTATGTAACAATGTAATCACCTCCATAATGAGATCTGATATAGTACAATCATCTCCATGATGAGATCTGCTATGAGCAGCCAATCAATTGAAAGGAAGTTTTCTTGGGGGTGTGACCTGCATCCAATATAAGTGGACTTTCTGGCAAAGTTCATGGGCTTTTACTCACTCTGAATCCTGCATCTGGCTCCTGTTCATCTGACCTCTGGTTCTTGGGACTTGAGCTATCAGCTTATCTGCCGATCTTGGGTTTGTCAGCCCTGCAGCTACATGAGTCAGGAGAAGCCTCCAGCCTGACCCACGGACTTGGTACCTTCCAGCCTCTACAACCACATGAACCATTTCCTTGATATAAATCTCTCTCTCTATATATATACATATATGCTTCACTGGTTTTGCTTCTCTAAAGAACCCAACCAAAGACAGGGGGAAAGGAATTTATTTTAATATTTTGGAACTTCAGAGTAGAGGGTAAGGTTACCCATGCTCCTCAGATAAGACACATTATCATCATTGGCTCTTTCAAGGTTCTTCTCTTGATTGATTGTGCATTTATTTATTCTCCTGAATTCCCACATCCCACTCTTTCTCCTTCCTCCCAAAGACAAACATCTTAATGTATTTAATAAGTTTTACTTTTAGCATCAGAAAATTTTAAATATATATATGTGTGCGAGTGTGTGTGTATAGTTGTTGTTAGTTGCCTTGAGTGTATTCCAACTCATGGAGACTCTGTATGTGCAGAGTACAATTGATCCATAGGGTTTTCAAGGCTGTGACTTTTCAGAGGCAGATGCCAGGTCTGTCTTCCTCTGGGTGGTTTTGAACTGGCAATCTTTTGGCTTGTAGCTAAGTGCTTAACTGTTTGTGCACCTATAAAAAAAAATTAAAAAATTTTTTGATAGAAAGTGCCCTGTCTGGATCTGATGTTCTAGTTTGGGGCCCTCCATTGCCAAACTCCACCCTTCCTTTCCAAACACAACTCCCACGGGTCCCTTCTCTAAGCAGGGGCATAGGGAAGGTAACAAGTGCCCAGGGACAATCTCTAGGTTGTGCCCCCCCAATGTGAGCGCCCAGGAGCAACCTTTAAGTTGCCCCCCCCACACCCCGAATTTCAAGATGAATAGGTGTTTATAGTGGCGCTTAGCAGAATGCCCTCCCCCCTCTTATCTGGCTGCCTCAGTCAGGTGCCTTTCATATTTGTGGTGCCTTGGAATATCATTTCACACCTTATCTGGTGCCTCCTTGGATTTGCACCCTGGGGCAAGTTTTCCCCTACCCTCCCCCATGCTAAACCAGGCCAATTCCCTCTTTTTCACTCTTGTTCCAGCCCCTTGCAGAAGCCACATTCCAATTTGTTTCTGAGCCTTTGCTTTTCCCTTTCTGTTGTGGAGTCAGGCATACCTATTTAAGTGTTGCTCTTGCTGCTTACTGGGTTCCTAACCTTAGGCAAGTCACTTCCACTCTATGAGCCTCAGTTTTTTCAGACATGACTTGAGGACATTAGTAAATTCCACATAAAGAGGCTGCTTTGAGTATTACGTATGGAAACAACTGAACAGAAAATAAAAACTTAATGTTCAAACTCCACCCCCTGCTCTGCCCCCACACCCGCCATCTCCCATTCTTCTTGGTTGGTATGGCACAAGGGCACAGTAGGTGTTCAAAATACAATAACTTCTCTCTCCTGCCTTCACAATTGTTTCTCTAAGACCCAAGCTCGAGGCCTAACTCCACCATTAACTACCAGCAAACTTGTTGTCCAAAGAGAATGTCGTGAGAGACCAGGACTCTATGGAAAGAGATGTGGATTTGATTAGAGTCGAGTCTCATCACACCAGTATTAAACTTTGTGACTATGGCAAGTTGCCTGTCTCCCTGTGCCTCATTTTCCTCACCTACCTGAGAGGGTCTCCTCATTTTCTATCCCACACCCCTTCCCTTCCACTACTCCTCCAAGACCTGGCTAGTTTTGATTGTAGTCCACCTCATCCTGTTCCAGCTGACCCAAGTCACACCCCTTGCTGGAAAAACCACGTCCATGGAGGGGAAACAGCCAGGCAACAACTAACATTATGCAGGCACTTTTGGGCAAGAGTATGCAATCACAAAACTGAACCTGAATTTCATTCATCATTCAACCATTGATCAATTCATTGGCTGACATTTCATCTGGGACCTGCCCAGTGCTGGGCTGGATGGAATTACCATAAGATCCAGGAATTCCACTGCTAGGTATATGCCCAAAATAATTAAAAGCAGGAACACAAACAGATACTTGTACACCAATGTTCATTGCAGCACTATTCACAATAGCTAAAAGTTGAAAACAGCTGAAATGTCCATCAACAAAAGGATGGATAAACAAAATGTGATACATACATACAATGGAGTATTACTCTGTCATAAAGAGAAATGACGTTTTGATACATGCCAGAATGACAAATTGATGAGGAATGGTGTCAAATTCATCACCAAAAAGAACATTTCAAGATCTATACTGAAGTACAATGCTGGCAGTGATAGGATAATATCCATAGGCCTACAAGGAAGTCCAGCTAATATGACTATTATTCAAATTTACACACCAACCAATAAGGCCAAAGATGAAGAAATTGAAGATTCTTACCAATTTCTGCAATCTGATATTGATCAAACATGCAATCAAGATGCATTGATAATTACTAGTGATTGGAATGCAAAAGTTGGAAACAAAGAAGGATCAGTAGTTGGGAAACAGGGCCTAGATAGAAACAACACCAGAGATCGCATGATAGAATTTTGCAAGACCAGTGAGCTATTCATTGAAAACATCTTTTTCCAACAACATTAATGGACACAACACGTGAACCTCGCTGGATGGAATACACAGGAATCAAATGGACTACATTTATGGAAAGAGAAGATGGAGAATATCATCGGCCAGAAAAAAACAGGAGCTGACTGCAGAGCATCAGTTGCTCATATGAAAGTTCAAGTCAAAGCTGAAGAAAATAAGAATAAGTCCACAAGAGCCAAAGTACAACCTTGAGCATATACCACCTGAATTTAGAGGCCATCTTAAGAATAGATTTGATGCATTGAACATTAATGACTGAAGACTAGATGAGTTGTGAGATGACATCAAAGACATCATACACAAAGAAATCAAGAAGTCATTAAAAAGACAGGAAAGAAAGAGAAGACCAAAATGGATGTCAGAAGAGACTATGAAGTTTGCTCTTGAATGTAGAGTAGCTAAAGCAAAAGGAAGATGGAGTTAAAGAGCAGAACAGAAAATTTCAAAGGGTGGCTCAAGAAGACAAAGTAAAGTATTAAAATGAAATGTGTAAAGACCTGGAGTTAGAAAACCAAAAGGGAAGAAGACACTGGGCATTTCTCAAGCTGAAAGAACTGAAGAAAAAAATTAAGCTTCGAGTTGCAATATTGAAGAATTCTGTGGGCAAAATATCAAATGATGCAGGAAACATCAAAAGAAGATGGAAGGAATACACAGAGTCACTGTACCAAAAAGAATTGGTTGACATTCAACCATTTCAGGAGGTAGCGTATGATCAAGAGCTGATGGCATTGAAGGAAGAAGTTCAAGCTGCACTGATGGCATTAGCAAAAAACAAGGCTTCAGGAATTGACGGAATACCAATTGAGATGTTTCAACAAATGGATGCAGTGCTGGAAGCACTCATTTGTCTATGCAAAGAAATTTGGAAGAGAGCTACCTGCCCAACCTACTGGAAGAGATCCATATTTGGGCCCATTCCAAAGAAAGGTGATCCAGCATAATGGGGAAATTATCAAACAATATCATTAATATGACACCCAAATAAAATTTTGCCAAGAAAAATTTCAAAACATTTGCAGCATTTACATTGACAGGGAACTGCCAGAAATTCAAGCCAGATTCAAAAGAGGACGTGAAATGAGGGATATCATTGCAGATATCAAATGGATCTTGGCAAGATGTTTCAGCCAAGAATACCAGAAAGATGTTTACCCATGTTTTATTGATTATGAAAAGACATTTGACTGTGTGGATCACCACAAATTATGGGTAACATTGCAAAGAATGGAAATTCCAGAACTCTTGATTGTGCTCTTTCGGAACCTGTACATAGACCAAGAAGCAGTTATTGGAACAGAACAATGGGATACTGTGTGGCTTAAAGTCAGGAAAAGTATATGTCAGGGTTGTATACTTTCACCAAACTTCTGAATAAGTCTGTATGCTGAGCAAATAATCAGAGAAGCTGGACTATATGAAGAAAAACATAGCATCAGGATTGGAGGAAGGAAGACTCATTACAAACCTGCAAAATGCAGATGACATAACCTTGCTTGCTGAAAGTGAAGAGGACTTGAAGCACTTACTGATGAAGATCAAAGACTACAGCCTTCAGTATGGATTACACCTCAACATAAAGAAAACAAAAATCCTCACAACTGGACCAATAAGCAACATCATGATCAACGGAGAAAATATTGACATTGTCAAGGATTTCATTTTACTTGGAGTCACAATCAATGCCCATGGAAGAAGCAGTCAAGAAATCAAAGCGCAAATCTGCTTCAAAAGACCCCTTTAAAATGTTAAAAAGCAAAGATGTCACTTTGAGGACTAAGGTGTGCCTGACCCAAGCCACGATATTTTCAATAGCCTCATACACATATGAAAGCTGGACAATGAATAAGGAAGATGGAACAATAAAAAAAAAAAAGATACCTTTAAATTATTGTGTTGGTTGAAGAATATTGAATATACCATGGACTGCCAAAAGAAAGAACAAATTTGTCTTGGAAGAAGTACAGCCAGAAAGCTTCTTAGAAGCCAGGATGGTGAAACTTTGTAACACATACTTTGGACGTGTTATCAGGAGGGACCAGTCCCTGGAGAAGGACATCTGCGAAAAAGAGGAAAACACTCAGCAAGATGGATTGATACAGTGGCTTCAACAATGGGCTCAAACATAGCAAAGATTTTGAGGATGGCACAGGACTGGGCAGTGTTTTGTTCTGTTGTACATAGGTTCACTATAAGTTGGAACCAACTCGACAGCACCTAAGAACTACACAACATGGATGAACCTTGAAAACATTAAGGTGAGTGAAATATGTCAGTCACAAAAGGACAAATGTCCTATGATCCCACTTACATGAAATACCTAGAATTTGGAAAAAATATAGAGACCAAAGCTTATTCATTGATACCAGGGGCAGGAGGGAGAGAGAAAGAGGGAGTTATTACTTAGAGGACACTGAGCTTTTTTAAGGGTGATGGAAAAATTTGGAAATGGATGGTGGTGATGGTTGCAAAACATGTCACTGAATTGTACATGTAAAAGATGTTGAAATGACACATACACACATGCATATTCATCACAAAAAATGTTCTTTAGTAAGATTGTACACAATTAAAAAGACAGAAAGTCAATCAGATCCAGGTTCTGCCCTCGGGGAGCTTCCAGTCTGATAGGAGAGAGAGCCCCAGTTGTCAGGTCCGCACAGTGCAGGGGCACAGGGGAGCTCTGGGGGCTGTGGGAGCCCAGAGGACAGGATCCAATCCAACTTGGGAATCCAGGTAGGCTGCTTGGGGGAAATGGTACTTGAGCTGAGTTTATCAGTTTAGGGAGTCAGTGTGAAGGGCCTTTCACGCAGAGGGAACAGTAATTGCAAAGACATCTAGATAAGAGAGCCTGGTACCTCCTCTGGTAGGTAGCTCAGTGGTCAGAGCACAGTGTGTGAGACCAAGAATGGGAAGAGATGAGGCTCGAGAGGTTTGGCAGAGGCCAGAATTGTGGATGATCTTAATTTACAAGCAAGGAGCTAGAACTTTACCCTGTGGGGGGTGGGGTGTCATAGAAGGAAGTGATGTGTTAACTTTTTCCTCAAAGCCCTCTCACTGCTGCTGTGCAGAACAGTAGATTGAAGATGGCCAGTCTGGAAGCAGAGGTCTTCCATGAGAGGGATGGTGAGGCTGGAGCAGGGCAATGGCAGTGGGACTTGGAAAGACGCAGACTTGAGAGAAAGAAAGGAGATCAACTGGGCCTGTAAGGGATTGGCAATGATGAGAGAGGAGGAATCTGGACTGCATATAAGAGAATACAAAGAACATGTATTGCAAAGTGCCAAGGGAGTGTTTGCAACAAAGATCAGTGTTGGAGGAACTCTGAGGGCTGAGAAATAAGTGTGGGATAGAATGGACAGAATTGCCTTTCTGGAGGAGGAAGGATCCATTGGGCTAATACTCAGTGTGCAACCTTGGGCCGGTCACTATATTTCTCTGGTCCTTTAGGTTCTCACTTGCTAAATTGGGAGAAGGGGAATGATAATTTTGAGGATTTAATTACATAACAGAACACTGAGTAAGTGCCTAGCCCTGTAAGTGATTTGGAGGGGGAGGTGTGTGGCAGGTGTGCTAGGGCCAGGATGAGGTGCAAGTGGGGGTGGAAGGGGTGGGCTGCCATTTTTGAAAAAGAGTTGGTGTAGGTAGAACACCACACATACATGCAGACAATTGGGGTGGAGTGGAAGAGGAGGGGAAATGTGACCCGAACACATGCCTATTGGATTGAGGGATCAAAGGCCAAGACAGCCAACTCAGTCTTACCCTGGAAAGACTTATCTTTGCAGTCAGCAGTGAGGGGCTTCTCTGAACCTTGATTCTAGACTGTCACTTCCCCAAGAAGTACCTGGTCCTGGAAGGCCCAGGGTCTCTAGGTTCTGGTCTCAAGTCAGTGCCTGAATTGCTGTGAGACCTTGAGTCAGTCCTAACCCATTCTGGGTTCCAGGTTTCCCACATAAACAACAACAGAAAGGTGTGTGTGTGTGTGTGTGTGTGTGTTGGTGGGGACGTGGATGAAATATTTCCAAAGGATTTCTCCAGGTTTATTATGCGGCATTTCTGTGGCCCTGAGTCTTTTTAAAAAGTCCAGCCCTGTCTCTGTCCTAACTTCCTATGTGGCCTTGAGTCATCTGCTGGACCTCTCTGGGCCTATTTTCACATCTGTAATATCAGAAGATTAGGCAGGAGTGTCTCCAATGCCCAATGGTTCTCCTGGGAAGATTATCACCCTCATCTCCAGCTGAACAATTCAAACAAATCAGGGAAACGTGAGGTGCTGGTCACAGGCACCCCCATCTTAGTTATCTAGTGCTGTTATAAGAGAAATACTACAAGTGGGTGGCTTTAACAAAAATAAATTTATTTTCTCACACTTTACGCTAGAAGTCTGAATTCAGGGTACCTGCTTTAGGGGAGGCTTTTTCTGTTGGCTCTGACGGAAAATCTTTGTCTCTTCTGAGCTTCTGCTCCTGGGTAAACTTCATGTGTCTTGGCATCTCTCTTCCCCCATATCTGCTTAACTAGCTTTCATTAAACACTTTTATATCTCAAAAGAGATTGACTCAAGATACACCCTACACCAATCCTCTCTCATTAACATAACAAAAATAACCTATTACCAAATGGGCTTATAACCACAGGCATAGAGGTTAGGATTTACAACATGCATTTTGGGGAGATACAATTCAATCCATAACACCTGGCTTCCAATCTTCCATCTTCTCCCACTGCCCTTTTCCTCCCTACTGTCAGGAACTTACATAACTGGCTTGCTTCCCAAACTTGTTGCCATGACAACGAATTACAAGTAACTCAGATGCAGACAAAGATTTTAACTTAAGAGCTGCGCGGGCCAAGGACGTCTTGCCAGACCAGACTGAAGGAACAAGCCAACAACTTCCTTGGGGTCAAGACACGTCTATGCTCACAAGCCTTCCACAGCTCCTTAGTGTCAACAAGAATAAATCCTGGCATTTGAGACTTCCCGAAAACCTCATTCAAATCTTTCAAATCACATTTCCTACTTGCTTCCTTTATAAAAGTGACCACTCCCACTTATTGAGTGCCTACAGCCAAGCCTTGTGATGAATCCTTTACATATAATATCTAAGGAAATCCTCCTAGAATTCTATCAGGTAGACATTATTATTCCCGTTTTACAGAGGAGAAAATTGAGGCCCATGGATGGAAATAACATGAGTAAGTCAGATAGTCAGGATTCAAGAAGCTTAAATCCATCAGATTTCCAGGCTCAGGCTTTTGTCACTACCAATATAATATTGGCCTACAGACTTGTATATACAAACCATCTGGGGCAGTTAAAAATTCAGATGCTGACTTCCATTCAGGAAGGTAGAATCCATTTGTCTCCTCCTCCTGAGACCCCATAAGAGTAAAAGAATAAGGAATCAAGTGTATAAACCCATAAATCCAAAGAAAACTGAGGAGGACTTATCAGTGGGGGAAGGATTTCAAAACTTCTCTGGCAAGCAGAAAAGGGATGGAGGGGTGAGAAAACAAGGTAAGACAAGGCATAGGCATAGTCCACACATAGGAGGGAATCAGCTCAGGAGAGAGCTAATCTCCCTGCAAAATCCTGGAAAGGCTCTGGCTTAGAAAACATGAGATCTGCCTGATGGTGAGAGTGAGGTTTAAGAGTCCCAAAATAAGGGAATAACTGAAAGTTTGCATTATATCCATAGACCTCCCCCACACTTTCTCTACCCTCTCCCATGCTCATGGGCAGAAATCACAAGAGCCAACCATCTGCACTCAGGCAAAACATTGGAGTTCTCTAAAGAAATCAAACGGCCCTGAGCAAAAGCCTTCATTTTCTATACTTAGGGCTCCTCTGACAGATTAGGCAGGTCTCTGCCCAGTCACCTTAAAGGGAAGTCTAACAGTGGTCTCGAAAAACCTTGCACCTTACACAGGGCTCCCAACCAACCTTTTATTACTTTCTGCTTAAATCAATGGGCTGATATATTTGAACATTTGTGAAAATGTGCTAATAGGTTTATGAATGAATTGATGAATCAAGTGGGAAAAACTAAGGCTAGGAAGAAGAACAATGTGGGAGGCCTCACACTACCTGATTTTAGAACCTATGGTAGTCAAAACAGCCTGGTACTGGTACAACAACAGATACATAGACCAATGGAACAGAATTGAGAACCCAGACATAAATCCATCCACCTATGAGCAGTTGATATTTGAGAAACGCCCAAAGTCTGTTAAATGGGGAAAAGAGTCTTTTTAACAAATGGTGCTGGCATAACTGAATATCCATCTGTAAAAAAATGAAACAAGTCCTATATCTCACACCACACACAAAAACTAACTTAAGTTGGATCAAAGACTTAAACATAAAATCTAAAATGATAAAAATCATGGAATAAAAAGTAGTATACAATCCATAACTAACAATGCACAAACACCGGAAAAGAAACTAGCTAACTGGGAGCTCCTAAAAATCAAACACTCATGCTCATCAAAAGACTTCACCAAAAGAGTAAAAAGAGAACCTACAGAATAGGAAAAATGTTTTGGCTATGACAAATCCAACAAAGGTCTTATCTCTAAAATCCACAAGACACTGCAACACCTCAACAACAAAAAGACAAATAATTTAATTAAAAATGGGCTAAGGATATGAAAAGACACTTCACCAAAGGAGACATGCAGGCAACTAATAGACACATGAGGAAATGCTCATGATCATTAACCATTAGCAAATCAAAACTACAATGAGATACCATCTCACCCCAACAAGGCTGGCGCTAATCCAAAAAACACAAAATAATAAATATTGGAGAGGTTGTGGAGAGATTGCAACTATTATGCACTGCTGGTGGGACTGTAAAATGGTACAACCACTTTGGAAAATGATTTGGCACTTTCTTAAAAGGCTAGAAATAGAAATACCATATGACCCAGCAACCCCACTCCTAGGAATATGCCTGAGAAAAATAAGAGCCATCACACAAATAGACATATACACACCCATGTTCATTGCAGTACTACTCACAATAGCAAAAAGATGGAAACAACCTAAATGCCCATCAACAGACTAATGGATAAACAGATTATGGTACATCCACACAATGGAACACCATGCAATGATAAAGAACAATGATGAATCTGTAAAACATCTCACAACATGGATGGATCTGGAGGGAATTATGCTGAGTGAAATTAGTCAGTCACAAAAGGACAAATATTGTATGAGACCACTATTCTAAGAACTCAGGAAAAGATTTAAACACAGAAAAAATCATTTTTTGATGGTTACAAGGGTGGAGAGGGAGGAGGAGGAGAAATCACTAACTAGATAGTAGACAAGAATCAACTTTGGTGAAGGGAAGGACAACACACAATACAGGGGACGTTAGCACAACTGGACCAAAGCAAAAGCTAAGAAGTTCCCTGGACACATCCAAACACTTTGAGCAACAGAGTAGCTGGGGCTGGGGCCTAGGGACCATAGTTTTGGGGGAAATCTAGGTCAACTGGCATAACAAAGCTTATTAAGAAGATGCTCTACATCCCACTTTGGTGAGTGGTGTCTGGGGTCTTAAAAGCTTGCAAGCAACAATCTAAGATACATCAATTGGTCCCATCCCACATAGAGCAAAGGTTAATGAAGAAAACCAAAGACACAAGGAAAATATTAGCTCAAAGGGCTAAGGGATCACATGAACCAGACTCTAGAAGCCTGAGACCAGAAGAACTAGATGGTGCCTGGCTACCACCAATGACCATCCTGACAGGAAACACAACAGAGAGTCCCAGACAGTAGAACAAAACTAAAATTCACGTAAAAAGACCAGCCTTAATGGTCTGACAGAGACTGGAGGAATCCCTGAAACTATGGCACTCGGATGCACTGTTAGCCCAGAACTGAAAACATTCCCAAAGCCCACTCTTCAGACAAAGATTAGACAGGACCATAAAACAAAAAATAATACCTGTGAGGAATGTTCTTCTTAGTTCAATTAGACAAAAGAGACCAAATGGGCAGCTCCTGTCCAAAAGCAGGATGAGAAGGCAGGAAGGGACAGGAACTGATCCAATGGACACAGAGAACCTGGGGTGGAAAAGAGGAGTGTGCTATTATATTGCGGGGATTGCAGAGAATGTCACAAAATAATGTGTGTATAAATTTTTGTATGAGAAATAAAGAAGAAAAAAAAACTAAGGCTGGGCACGTTGCAAGTGGGAAAAAAAAAAAGCCAAACGGTTACTGTTGTTGTGTGCTGAGGAGTTGATTCTGGTTCATAGCGACCCTATGTGACAGATTGGAACTGCTCCCATAAGGCTTCCTAGGCTGTGATCTTTACGGGAGTAGATGGCCAGGTCTTTTCTCCCACAAAGCTAGTGGGTGGGTTTGAACCACCAATTTCCTTAAGCAATTACTAAGTCCAAGAGAATAAAAAATTTTAAAAATGGGGGGAAAAGGTAATTATATAGCACACTTTTAGGGTCTGTAGCAGCTACTGATTTACGTCCAGAGCAGTACTATCTAATACAAATATGTGGCTACAAACGCAATTTAAAGATTTTCTAGTAGTCACATTAAAAAAGTAAAAAGAAACAGGTTAATTTTAATGATATATTTTATTTAACTCAATATGCAAAGGATTATCATTTCTACATATATAAAAATTTTTTTTTAATATTAATGAGGTAGTTTACTTTCTTTTTTTTTTTTTGGTATTAAGTCATTGAAACCTGGCAGGCAACGTTTCATTCTGTTAGACATAAGGTCGTCATGAACAAGAATTCTTTATATTTGCATATTTTGCTAGGAATTGTGATATAAACATATTGGATAAAGAAAGGCAGGGAAAGTAGAAGTGTGTGTGGAGAAGATATTTTACATAAAACCAAACTAAACCCGTTGCCATCAAGTCAATTCCAACTCATAGCGACCCTATAGGACAGAGTAGAACTGCTCCATAGTGTTTCCAAGGAGCAGCTGGTGAATTCGAACTGCTGACCTTTTGGTTAGTAGCCATAGCTCTTAACCACTGTGCCACCAGGGCTCCTATTTTACATAATGAGGTGTCAAAAGATAGTGTCGAGAGAGGTAGGGCCAAGCTGGCAAAGAAGTCAGATGCTTCCGGTGATCCCTCTTACAACAAAGACCCAAACAAACAAATGAGACAATTATATTTATGACAAGCTAGGAACCCTGAACATCAAAGGC
This sequence comes from Elephas maximus indicus, assembly GCF_024166365.1. Taxonomy (NCBI): domain Eukaryota; kingdom Metazoa; phylum Chordata; class Mammalia; order Proboscidea; family Elephantidae; genus Elephas; species Elephas maximus. The sequence goes on along the minus strand of NC_064846.1, from coordinate 114,467,883 downwards.
AAAGTTAGAAAACGGAACGAGCAGCAGAAGGAGGGAGAGACAGTTCAGAAGCAGAGAGGAGTTGCCGGACCTGAATCACTGGAAGCCCTCAGGCACTATTCCCTGGAGCGACCTCGGCAGGGCTGGCAGTAGGTTTCCTCAGGGAGAGACAGTGAGCGGCACAGCCTACTCACAATTCCAGAACCAGAGAAGAATGGTGCTCTTGGCAAAAGCTAAGTACATGAGTTCATTTTACCTCACTTCCAGCCCCCAAGGTGGCTTCAGTGGCTGTCAATTTCCCTGGGCCTGAGATAGGGCCTCCTGCGTGCCCTGAGCCATTCTCCCGGCCTTGGAGAAGAAATAAATTCACAGTTGGGGGAAAAGATAATGTGCCAGCTCCACTAAGCTGGGGATCTCGGGACAGTAGCAGCTCCTGTCCAGGCACAAATGGTCCATAGACTTTGAATATCTTTCACCCCTGTGTGGACCTGTGTGGGCCCATTTCAGGAGAATAGGCCCTTGCTGGCAGACTGCAACTGTTTCAGCTGTGCGGTGGAGAGGTGGATGTTTGATGTTTGACACTGCTTTGCCTATTAAATAGGGTCCTCACTTACCCACAGAAACCCTGGTGGTGTAGTGGTTAAGTGCTACCGCTGCTAATCAAAAGGTCGGCAGTTCAAATCCACCAGGCACTCCTTGGAAATTCTATGGGGCAGTTCTACTCTGTCCTATAGGGTTCCTATAAGTCGAAGTCAACTCGATGGCAGTGGGTTTGGTTTGGTTTTCACCTACCCACACCAGCGACCTAAGGATAGGTGGCTCCACCCACATCACCTAGCCACCCATGACAGGAGTCCAAGGATAAGGGGTACCTTCAAGTCCTTACAACCAAAAGCATTGGGTGCCCATGTTCCAGCTGTAGAACCCACCCACCCGTGCACTCTAGAGAACAGGGATCCGCTTTCCTCACAGACACTCAGAGGAAGGTGGTCAGCCCCCTGCCTTGTTCAGAGTGTGACCCCCTGCTGCAACCAGATACCTGTACCTACACCAATCACCCCTGCCCCTCTAAGACTGTAGGACATAGCCCATACCACACACTTGATGACCAACTACCTGGACACCTGAGCTGAATCCATACAAGAAAATTGAATGGACACCTAGGCCTATATACCTGTAACAGCTCTAGCCATCTGGTGACAGGACAATAGAGCTTCAAAAGTGAAAATAATCCAGCTAGCTCACTCAAGCAGCATATTTGGACAAATCAAAACAAAACAAAGCAAGAAGCTAGGATACAGTAAGAAAACAAAATAAACTAATACAGTAACTTATAGATGGCTTGGAGACAAGGGTCAATATGAAATCACTTAAAGAAGCAGACCATGAGTGCTTCAAAAAAATAAAAGATAATTTTTTATTTTTTTTTTTTTGATCGCTTCAACAAGCCCTCAAAACAAAGAATCAAGGAATCTTCGAGATGAAGGTGTCCTCCTGGAACTACTAGATGCAGAATACAAAAGATTAATGTACAGAACTCTTCAAGACATCAGGAACGAGATCAGGAAGGACATCAGGCAAAATGCAGAACAAGTCAAGGAACACACAGATAAAGCAGTTGAAAAAATTAAAAAGCTTATTCAAAAACAAAATGAAAAATTTAATAGGCTGCAAGAATCCATAGAGAGACATTAATCAGAAATCCAGAAGATTAACAATAAAATTACAGAATTAGACAACTCAATAGAAAGTAGGAGGACCAGAATCTAGCAAATAGAAGGCAGAATTAGTGAGATTGAAGATAAAACACTTGGCACCAAACATTCGAAGAAAAACTCAGATAAATGATTTTAAAAACATGAAGAAACCCTAAGAATAATGTGAGACTGTATCAAGAGAAATAACCTACAAGGGATTGGAGTACAAGAACAGGTAGGGACAAGGGAAAATACAGAGGAAATTGTTGAAGATTTGTTAGCAGAAAACTTCCCTGATATTGTGAAAGATGAGAAGATATCTATCCAAGATGCTTGCTCATCGAACACCACAAAAGTTGGATTTTAAAGGAAAGTCACCAAGACATATTATAATCAAACTTGCCAAAACAAAAGATACAGAATTTTAAGAGTGGCTAGGGATAAACAAAAAGTCACCTACAAAGGAGAGTCATTAAGAATAAGCTCAGAATGCTCCGCAGAAACCACGCAGGCAAGACTTATATAAAGCACTGAAGGAAAAAAAAAATTGCCAGACAAGAATCATATATCCAGCAAAACTGTGTCTCAAATGTGAAGGTGAAATTAGGACATTTCCAGATGAACAGTTTAGGGAATTTGTAAAAACCAAACCAAAACTACAAGAAACACTAAAGGGAGTTCTCTGGTTAGAAAATCAGTAATATCAGATGTCAATCCATGACCTGAACACAGAACAGAGCAATCAGATGTTAACCCAGACAGGGAAACCACAAAAATATATCAAGATAAAAAAAAACACTCAAAACAGAGAAACAGTGATGTCATTACGTAAAAGAAGACAACATTAAAACAATAAAGAGGGATTAAGAAATGTAGCCATAGATCTTCATATGGAGAGGAAGTCAAGGCAATACAAAGAAATAAAAGTTAGGTTTAAACTTAGAAAAATCAGGGTAAATATTACGGTAACCACAAAGGAGACTAACAATCCTATCATCAAAATAAATAAAAGAAAAAAATAGAGACTCAGCAGAAAAAAAAAATCACTACAATAAATAGGGGGAAAAGAAAATATATAAAGATAAACTACTCAGCACAAAAAATTAAGTGGGAAAAAGAAACTGTCAACAACACACAAAAAAAACACATCAAAATGACAGCACTAAACTCATATCTATCCATAATTTTGCTGAAAGTAAATGGACTAAATGCACAAATAATAAGACAGAGAGTGACAGAATGGATTAAAAAAACATGATCCGTCTATATGCTGCCTACAGGAGACACACCTTAGACTTAAAAACACAGGAAAAAAAATAAAACTCAAAGTACGGAAAAAATATATCAAGCAAACAACAATCAAAAAAGAGCAGGAGTGGTAATATTAATTTCTGACAAAATAGGCTTTAAAGATAAATCCAGCACAAAGGATAAGGAAGGACACTACATAATGATTAAAAGAACAATATACCAGGATGATATCACCATATTAAATATTTATGCACCCAGAGACAGGGCTTCAAGATACATAAAACCCTCTAACAGCATTGAAAAGTGAGATAGACAGCTCCACAATAATAGTAGGAGATTTCAACACATCACTTTGGGTGAAGGACAGAACATCCAGAAAGAAGCTCAATAAAGACACAGAAGATCTAAATGCCACAATCAACCAACTTGACCTCATAGACATACATAGAACACTCCACCCAACAGCAGCCAAGTATACTTTCTTTACCAAAGCACGTGGAACATTCTTTAGAATAGACCACATATTAGGTCATAAAGCAAGGCTTAGCAGAATCCAAAACATTGAAATATTACAAAGCATCTTCTCTGACCATAAGGCCATAAAAGTAGAAAATCAATAACGGAAAAAGCAGGGAAAAGAAATCAAACACTTGGAAAATGAACAATACCCTGCTCAAAAAAGACTGGGTTATGGAAGACATAAAGGATGGAATAAGGAAATTCATAGAACCCAATGAGAATGAAAACACTTCCAATCAGAACCTTTGGGACACAGCTAAAGCAGGGCTCAAAGGTCAATTAATATCAATAAATGCACACATCCAAAAAGAAGAAAGAGCCAAAATCAAAGAATTATCCCTACAACTTGAGAAAACAGAAAGAAAGCAACAAATGATACCCTCAGGCACCAGAAGAAAGCAAATAATAAAAATTAGGGCAGAATTAAATGAAATGGAGAAGAGAAAAACAACTGAAAGAGTTAACAAGACCAAAACCTGGTTCTTTGAAAAAATTAACAAAATTGATAAACCATTGGCCAAACTGACAAAAGAAAAAGAGGAGAGGAAGCAAATAACCTGAATAAGAAATGAGGTGGGCGATATTACAACAGATCCAACTGAAATTAAAAGAATCATATCAGACTACCACAAAGAACTGTGCTGTAACAAATTTGAAAACCAGAAGAATTGGATGAATTCCTAGAAACACACTACCTACCTAAACTAACACAAACGGAGGTTGAACAACTAAATAAACCCATAAAAAGAGAAGAGATTGAAAAGGTAATTTAAAAACTCCCAACAACAAAAAAACGGCCCAGCCCAGAGGGCTTCACTGCAGAGTTCTATCAAACTTTCAGAGAAGAGTTAACACCACTACTACTAAAGGTATTTCAGAGCAGAGAAAAGGACGGAATACTCCCAAACTAATTCTATGAAGCCAGCGTATTCCTAATGCCAAAACCAGGTAAAGACACCAGAAAAATAGAAAATTATAGTCCTATATCCCTCATGAACTTTGATGTAAAAATCCTCAACAAAATTCTAGCCAATAGAATTCAAGAGTTTATCTAAAAAATAATTCACCACGACCAAGTGGGATTCATATCAGGTATGCAGGGATGGCTGAACATTAGAAAAACAATTAATGTAATCCATCATATAAATGAAATAAAAGACAAGAACCACATAATCTTATCAATTGATGCAGAAAAGGCATTTGACAAAGTTCAACACTCATTCATGAAAAAAACTCCCAGCAAAACAGGAATAGAAGGAAAATTCCTGAACATAAGAAAAGACGTTTATACAAGATCAACAGTCAACATCATCGTAAATGGAGAGTCTGAAAGCATTTCCCTTGAGAACAGGAACCAGACAAGGATAGCCTTTATCATCACTCTTATTCACCATTGTGCTGGAGATCCTAGCTAGAGCAATTAGGCTAGATAAAGAAATAAAGGGCATCCAGATTGGTAAGGATGAAGTAAAAAGTATCTCTATTTACAGATGACATGATCTTACACACAGAAAACACTAAAGAAAACTACTGAAACTAATAGAAGAGTTCAGTAGAGTGTCAGGATACAAGATAAACATAGAAAAATCAGTTGGATTCCTCTACACCAACAGAAAGAACATCCAAGAGAAAATCACCAAATCAATACCGTTTACAGTAGCCCCCAGGAAGATAAAATATTTAGGAATAAATCCTACCAGAGACGTAAAAGACCGATACAAAGAAAACTACAGTACACTACTGTAAGAAACCAAAAGAGACCTACGTAAGTGGAAAAACATACCTTGCTCATGGATAGGAAGTCTTAACATTGCAAAAATGTCTATTCTACCAAAAGCGATCTATAGATGCAATTCTAATTCAAATTCCAATGACATTTTTCAATGAAATGGAGAAAGAAATCACCAACTTCATGTGGAAGGGAAGGAGGCCTCGGATAACTAAAGCGTTACTGAAAAAGAACAAAGAGGCAGGCCTCACACTACCTGATTTTAGAACATATTATACCACCAAAGTAGTCAAAACAGCCTGGTGCTGGTACAACAACAGATACATAGGCCAATGGAACAGAATTGAGAATCCAGACATAAATCCATCCACATATGAGCAGCTGATATTTCACAAAGGCCCAAAGTCAGTTAAATGGGGAAAAGACAGTCTCTTTAACAAATTCGTGCTGGCATAACTGGATATCTATCTGCAAAAAAATGAAATAAGACCCATACCTCACACCATGCACAAAAACTAACTCAAAATGGATCAAAGACCTAAATATAAAATCTAAAATGATAAAGATCATGGAAGAAAAAATAGGAACAATGATAGGAGCCCTCATACATGGCATAAACAGTATAGAAAACATTACTAACAATGCACAAACACCAGGAGAGAGACCAGATAGGTGTGAGCTCCTAAATATCAAACACTGATGCTAATCCAAAAACTTCACCAAAAAAGTAAAAAGGTTATCTACAGACTGGGAAAAAGTTTTTAGCTATGACATTTCTGATCAGTGCCTGATCTCTAAAATCTACATGATATTGAAAAAACTCAACAACAAAAAGACAAATAACTCAATTAAAAAATGGGCAAAGGATGGGAACAGGCACTTCACTAAAGATGACATTCAGGTAGCTAACAGATACATGAGGAAAAGCTCACGTTCATTAGCCATTAGAGAAATGCAAATTGAAACTACAATGAGATTACATCTCACTCCAACAAGGCTGGCATTAACCCAAAAAACACAAAATAATAAATGTTGGAGAGGTTGTGGACAGCCTGGAATACTTATACGCTGCTGATGGGAATGTAAAAAGGTACAACGACTTTGGAAATCGACTTGGTGCTTCCTTAAAAAGCTAGAAATAGAAATACCACATGATCCAGCAATCCCACTTCTTGGAATATATCCAAGGGAAATAAGAGCTTTTACACAAACAGATATATGTACACCCATGTTCATTGCAGCACTGTTTACAATAGCAAAAAGATGGAAGCAACCAAGGTGCCCATCAACAGATGAATGGGTAAATAAATTATGGTATATTCACACAATGGAATACTATGGATTGAAAAAGAACAATTATGAATCCATGAAACATTTCATAACATGGAGGAATCTGGAAGGCATTATGCTGAATGAAATTAGTTACAAAAGGACAAATATTGTATGAGACCACTATTATAAGAACTCGAAAAATAGTTTAAACAGAAAAGAAATATTCTTTGTTGGTTATGAGAGCTAGGAGGGAGGGAAGGAGAGGGGTATTCACTAATTAGACAGTAGATAAGAACTATTTTAGGTGAAGGGGAAGACATCACAAAATACAGGAGAGGTCAGCAGAACTGGACTAAACCAAAAGCAAAGAAGTTTCCTGAATAAACCGAAAGCTTTGAGGGTCAGCGTAGCAGTGGCGGGGGTTTGGGGACCATGGTTTCGGGGGACATCTAAGCCAGTTGGCATAATAAAATCTATTAAGAAAACATTCTGCTTCCCACTTTGGGGAGTGGCGTCTGGGGTCTTAAATGCTAGCAAGCGGCCTAGATCTAAGATGCATCCCAATTGGTCTCAACCGACCTGGAGCAAAGGAGAATGAAGAACACCAAAGACACAAGGTAATTATGATCTAAAGAGACAGAAAGGGCCACATAAACCAGAGACTACATCAGCCTGAGCCCAGAAGAACTAGTTGGTGCCAGGCTACAACTGATGACTGCCCTGACAGGGAACACAACAGACAACTGAGGGAGCAGGAGAGCAGTGAGGTGCAGACCTCAAATTCTCGAAAAAGGCCAGACTTAATGGTCTGACTGAGACTAGAAGGACCCCAGAGGTCATGGTCCCCAGACCTTCTGTTAGCCCAAGACAAGAGCCATTCCCAAAGCCAACTCTTTAGACAAGGATTGGACTGGACTACAGGATAAAAAGTGATACTGGTTAGGAGTGAGCTTCTTGGCTCAAGTAGGCACATGAGACTATGTGGGTGGCTCCTGTCTGGAGGAGAGACGAGAAGGCAGAGGGGAACAGAAGCTGCTGAATGGACATGAAAATAGATGGTGGAGAGAAGGAGTGTGGTGTCTCATTAGGGGGAGAGCATCTAGGAGTATATAGCAAAGTGTATATAAATTTTTGTATGAAAGACTGACCTGATTCGTTAACTTTCACTTAAAGCACAATAAAAAAAATTTTAATATGCATAAAAAAGCATAACATCTTGGCAGTTCTTCAAAAAGTAGAACATATAACTGCCATATGACCCAGCAATCCCACTCCTAGGTTTATACCTAGAAGACAGGAAAGCAGGAATACAAACAGAAACCTGTACACAATGTTCATTGCAACACTTTTCACAACAGTCAAAAGGTGGAAATAACCAAAATGTCCATCAATAGATGAATGGATAAACAGAATGTGGTATATACATATAATGAAATATTACATAGCCATAAACAGAAACAAAGTTCTGATGCATGCCATGTGGATGAACCTTGAAAACATCATGCTGAGCAAAATAAGGCAGTAGGAAAAGAACAAATACTGTATGATCTCACTTATATGAAATAAGCAAATATATAGAAACCAAAGTTTATTAGTGGCTACTTTTTTTTTTTTTTTACCACGGTAGGAGGGAGGGGGAAAGGGGGAATTTTGTTTGGGGGCATTGAGTTGATGTTAATGGTGGTGGAATACTTTGGAAAAAGGATAGTGATAATGGCTGCACAGCATGAAAAATGTAATCAGTATCATTACATTGTAAATGTAGAAGTTGTCACATTGGTGAATGTTTTGATGTGTATATTTTCATCACAATTAACTTTTTTTAAAGGTAATGTCTCAAATTGCTAAATTAAGACATAGTAGTATAAGCATATTATTTAGAAATATGGAGGTCCATTAGTTAAAAATCATTTCAGCTATCAGTAACAAAACAAAAACAAACACAAAAAACCCAATTGACAGTGGCTTAAATACATATGGTTTTATTGATTTATTCATTCAGTTAACAGCAAATGTGACATGGTTCCATTCCTCAATGATGCTATCAAGAAACCAGGGTCTTTCTAATTTTTTCTTCGTTAATATGCTGAGTTTTCATCCTCCTGCTCACTGCCTCATGGTCACAAGATGGCTGTCATAGCACGACTATATTTAAGGCAGAAAGAAGGAAGAGGACGGTATCAAATCAGTGTGTCTCTTTGCTCAGGAATGCAAATGCTTTTCCAAAATGCCTCCACCAAACATATCATTGGTCATAACTGGGCCACATAGTCATCTCTAGCTGCAAGGAAGGCTAAGAAAGCAATTATGTGATTCTTCAGCCTCTGGGTGGGAGGTGGCAAGAGAGAAGAGGGTTGGGAATGATGATACATACCAGAAGAAATAGCTCAAAGAGTGGAAAGCAGTGCCGCTAGGAAGCAGGACTTGCAGTGGGAAGGAGCAGGACAGGATATTGCTGGGTTTCATTATAAACACTCTTTTTTTTTTTTTAACTATGTACATATATTGAGGACCCCTGGTGGCGCAGTGGCTAAAGCAATCGACTTCTAACTGAAAAGTCAGCGGTTCAAAACCACCGGTGGCTCAGCTGGAGAAAGATGTGGCAGCCTGCTTCTGTAGAGATTTACAGCCTTGGAAACCCTATGCAGTTGCTATGAGTTGGAATCGACGGTACTGGGTTTGGGTTTTTGTTACGTGCATATAATACTTTGATAAAATTTTACAAATAAAGTGCTATGCTTTCTATGAAAAAGCATTTTCATAGAAAGCATTTTCATAGAAGCTGGTAGCAATTTTCTGTCTCTAGAGATAGTTAGCTCACCTTGAGAGCTAACTTACCAGAACAAGAGCTTCAGTTTGACTAGGGTAGTTCAGGTATCCATCTACTGATCTTGAGAAAGTGTGCTATCACCACATAGTGGCTAGTGGAAACCTGTGCAGCACTGTGCAGTGGTAACATGGGTTGGGTGTGGTTAGACAGCCCTGGTTTAATTTCCTGTCAACCATTTATTAGCTCTGTGACCCTGGGCAAATGACATCTGTGAGCTCCACTTTCCTTCCTTATGAAAGGAAGATAATTCAAGTGGCTAGTACAGAGTAAGCACTCAGCACATATTATCACCTATGACTAAAATATTAAGTGTTCTGTGTAGCGACATAATTTGGGTGTACCTTTAACAGTATTATGCTAATTTCTTGGGTTCGCCTGCCCTGTGGCTACATGAATCATGAGAAGCCACTAGCCTGATCTATGGATATGAGCTATTTCAGCGTCTAACAACCATGTAAGCCATTTCCTTAACATAAATTTGTCTCTATATATATTTATGCACTTTACTGGTTTTGCTTCTCTAGAGGACCCAGCCTAAGACATTTGGTACCGAGAGTGGTTCTGCAGAAACAAAATTGCAAGGATGAGTTTTCTAAATTGGTTTTCAAGTCTGGTTAGTCTTAAAGATGTTAATGACTCTGTTTCCAGTAGTAAAGCAGGCACTGCTAATCCATGGTGTAGGTAGCAATAGAAACATGCAAAATATCACCACTAATAGATCAGGTATTGTTGAAAGGCGAGGCTCTAGGTGATCATGTTTGATACCTCTCCAAAATTTTGCCATAATAAAAATTATAAGGAAGCTGGTTGGTTGGTCCTACTTTTGCTAGATAAAGTGATGAAAGAAAAAGGTGCACTTCGGGCTTCAGAGTCAAAGCTCAAGTGCCGCATACAAGACCTAAAAGTTTCCACTTGTGCCTTGAAAGAAAGCCTTATTTCTTGTAGTAACAGAGCTGATATTGCCAAAAACCAAACCCAGAGTCTTATCATAAAAGTGGCTGAATTACAACACCAACTTAATTCCCAACCTTAAGTGGTGTCTGAGGTTAAAGTGAGGGCATTTATTGGGAATAAATAGGATCCTGAAACTTGGGATGGGGTCATATGGGCAGATAATCAGGACGCTGGGGACGCTAAGCCCCTAAATTCCGCTGAATCACTCCTGCCAAAAGATCAAGCCCTCTCAATTCCATCTGAAGAGATTACTCCACCTTTGCCTGCTAAGCCACCCTCCCCAGTAAAATCATTAGCCTCCCACTCCTACTGGATGAAGTTAAGCCATCTGTGTCTAAAGAGCCTTTGTCTGAGTAATTGCGTGGAATATTGCCTAAGGCAGATGCCTTACAAGACTATGCCGAATGTTCTCAAAACACATCCGTACTGCCCATTTTGGCTTCTAGGCATATAACTAGACTTAAGTCCCAGAGAGCCCCAAAAGGTGGAGTACAAAGTGTGACCCAGGAGAAGGTACACTATAAAAGAACTGCTTGACTTTTCTAATATGTACAAACAGAAACCTGGGGAATAAGCATGGGAGTGGCTGTTAAGGGTGTGGGATAATGGTGCAAGAAACATAAAGATGGATCAGTCTGAATTTATTGATATGGGCCTACTAAGCACAGATTCGTTATTCAGCGTTTCGGCTCGAGAGGTTAGGAAAGGATCTAATAGTATTTGGTTGGGTTGCTGAAGCATGGATTATACGGTGGCCTACATTACATCAAGTTGAAGTACCAGACCTGCCTTGGTATACTGTAGAAGAAGTTATACAAAGGCTTAGGGAAATTGGCATGTTAGAGTGGATTTATCAGATTAGACCCACAGCCCAACACATGGAGTGCCCAGAAGACAGATCTTTTACCACAATGGTAAGGAATAAATTTGTGAAGGGAGCCACAGCATCCTTGAAGACTGCTGTGATTGCTATTTTATGTAAGTCAGATTTGACAGTGGGAACTGCCCTAACTGAATAAAGACACCAAACTAATATGGAGCTGATTGCACCCCGTAGTGGTAGGTGCCAAGTGGTGGCACTCAATCGACAAGACAATTTGGATGTAATTACTGTAATGGACAGTGGATTCAAAGCAGTAATCAGAATAATCTGACTCGTATGAACTTCTGGCATTGGTTACTTAGTCATGGTGTCCCTAGGAGTGAGATAGGAAATCTACTTAATGTTTACTTGATCTGTACAAGCAGTAAAAAGCAGTCTAATTCAAATTGCCAGAATAGAGTCACAGCCCCTCAATCAATTCCCAGACTTGAGCAAGTTTACAGACCCACAACCCCGTGAATGAAGGGGAGGCTGAGTCCCCATGAGGAAGGACCTCACTACACTACCAAAAATTTATGCTGTTATTCTTTCTTGCAGCCTTCCCCAAAGGGATGTAGGGCCTTTTATAAAAGTGACCATGACCTCTGAGGTCATTCTAGTCTCAGTCAGACCATTAAGTCTGGTCTTCTTACAAGAATTTGGGGTCTGCATCCCACTGCTCTCCTGCTCCCTCAGGGCTTCTCTGTTGTGATCCCTGTCAGGGCAGTCATCAGCCGTGGCTGGGCACCGTCTAGTTCCTCTCATCTCAGGCTGATGTAGTCTCTGGCTTATGTGGCCCTTTCTGTCTCTTGGGCTCATAATTACCTTGCGTGTTTGGTGTTCTTTATTCTCCTTTGCTCCAGGTGGGTTGAGACCAATTGATGTGGCTGCTTCCTAGCGTTTAAGACGCCAGACGCCACTCTACAAAGTGGAATGCAGAATGTTTTCTTAATAGATTTTATTATGTCAATCGACTTAGATGTTCCCTGAAACCAGTCTCCAAACCCCTGTCCCTACTACACTGGCTTTGAAACCTTCAGTTTATTCAGGAATCTTCTTTGCTTTTGGTTTAGTCCAGTCGTGCTGACCTCTCCTGTATTATGTGTTCTCTTTCTCTTCACCTAAAATAGTTCTTATCTACTATCTAACTAGTGAAAACTTCTCTCCCTCCCTCCCTCCCCACTCTCATAACCATCAAAGAAAATTTTCTTCTCTGTTTAAACTATTCTTCGAGTTCTTATAGTGGTGGACTCATACAATATTTGTCCTTTTGTAACTGACTAATTTCACTCAGCATAATGAAATTAGAATAATGAATTATGAAATTCATCATTGTTTCTTATCGATGCATAGTATTCCATTGTGTGAATATACCATAATTTATCCATTCATCCATTGATGGGAGCCTTGGTTGCTTCCATCTTTTTGCTGTTGTAAACAATGCTGCAGTGAACATGGGTATGCATATAACTGTATCGTGTAAAGGCTCTTATTTCTCTGGGATATATTCCAAGGAGTGGGATTGCTGGATCGTATGGTAGTTCTATTTCTAGCTTTTTAAGGAAGCGCCAAATCGAATTCCAAAGTGGTTGTACCATTTTACATTCCCACCAGCAGTGTATAAGTGTTCCAGTCTCTCCACAACTTCTGCAACATTTATTATTTTGTGTTTTTTGGATTAATCTCAGCCTTGTTGGAGTGAGATGGAATCTCACTGAAGTTTTGATTTGCATTTCTATAATGGCTAATTATCCTGAGCACTTCCTCATATATCTGTTAGCTACCTGAATGTCTTCTTTAGTGAAGTATCTATTCATATCTTTTGCCCGTTTTTTAATTGGGTTATTTGTCTTTTTGTGGTTGAGTTTTTGCAGTATCAAGTAGATTTTAGAGATCAGATGCTGATCTGAAATGTCGTAGCTAAAAACTTCCTCCCAGTCTGTAGGTAATCTTTTTACTCTTTTGGTGAAGTCTTTGGATGAATATAGGTGTTTGATTTTTAGGAGCTCCCAGTAATCTAATTTCTCTTCTGCATTGTTAGGAATGGTTTGTATACTGTTTATGGCTTGTATTCGGGGTCCTAGATTTGTCCCTATTTTTTCTTCCATGATCTTTAACGTTTTAGATTTTATATTTAGGTCTTTGATCCAGTTTGAGTTAGTTTTTGTGCATGGTGTGAGGTATGGGTCTTGTTTCACTTTTTTGCAGATGGATATCCAGTTATGCCAGCACCATTGGTTAGTCTTTTCCCCATTTAACTGATTTTGGAACTTTGTCAAGTATCAGCTGCTCATATGTGGATGGATTTATATCTGGATTCTCAATTCTGTTCCATTGGTCTATGTATCTGTTGTTGTACCAGTACCAAGCTGTTTTGACTCCTGTGGCAGTAAAATAGGTTCTAAAATCAGGTAGAATGAGGCCACCCATTTTGTTCTTCTTTTTCAGTAATGCTTTACTTATATGGGGCATCTTTGCCTTCCATATGAAGTTGGTGATTTGTTTCTCCATCTCATTAAAAAATGTCATTGGAATTTGGATCTGAATTGCATTGAATCTATACATGGCTTTTGGTAGTAGAATAGACAATTTTACAATGTTAAGTGTTCCGGCAGAGTCTGTTTTTCCACTTATGTAAGTCTCTTTTGGCTTCTTGCAGTAGTGTCTTGTAGTTTTCTTTCTATGGGTCTTTTACATGTCTGGTAAGATTTATTCCTAAGTACTTTATTTTCTTGGGGACTATTGTGAATGGTATTGATTTGGTCGTTTCCTCTTTGATGTTCTTTTTGTTGGTGTAGAGGAATCCAACTGATTTTTGTATGTTTATCTTGTATCCTGATACTCTACTGAACTCTTCTACTAGTTTCAGTAGTTTTCTGGAGGATTCTTTAGTGTTTTCTGTGTATAAGATCATGTCATGTGCAAATAGAAACACTTTTACTCCTTCCTTACCAATATGGATGCCCTGTATTTTTTTTTATGTAGCCCAATTGCTGCGGCTAGGGCCTCCAGCCCAATGTTGAATAAGAGTGGTGATAAAGGGCATCCTTGTCTGGTTCCCGATCTCAAGGGAAATGCTTTTGGGCTCTCTCCATTTAGGATGATATTGGCTGTTGGCTTTGTATAAATGCTCCTCATTATGTTGAGGAGTTTTCCTTCTATTCCTATTTTGCTCAGAATTTTTATCATGAGTGGGTGTCGAACTTTGTCAAATGCCTTTTCTGCATCAATTGTTGAGATCATGTGGTTCTTCTCTTTTTATGTATATGATGGATTACATTAATTGTTTTTCTAATGTTGAACCATCCCTGCATAAAAAATGAATTCCACTTGGTCATGGTGAATTATTTTTTTTTTTTACTAACTTTTATTAAGCTTCAAGTGAATGTTTACAAATCCAATCACTCTGTCACATATAAGTTTACATACATCTTACTCCGTACTCCCACCTGCTCTTCCCCTATTGGGTCAGCCCTTTCAGTCTCTCCTTTCGTGACAATTTTGCCAGCTTCCCTCTCTCTCTATCCTCCCATCCCCCCTCCAGACAAGAGCTGCCAACACACTCTCAAGTGTCCACCTGATATAATTAGCTCATTCTTCATCAGCATCTCTCTCCCACCCGCTGACCAGTCGCTTTCATGTCCGATGACTTGTCTTCAGGGATGGTTCCTGTCCTGTGCCAACAGAAGGTCTGGGGAGCATGGCCGCCGGGATTCCTCTAGTCTCAGTCAGACCATTAAGTACGGTCTTTTTATGAGAATTTGGGGTCTGCATCCCACTGATCTCCTGCTCCCTCAGGAGTTCTCTGTTGTGCTCCCTGTCAGGGCAGTCATCGATTGTGGCCGGGCACCAACTAGTTCTTCTGGTCTCAGAATGATGTAGGTCTCTGGTTCATGTGGCCCTTTCTGTCTCTTGGGCTCCTAGTTGTCGTGTGACCTTGGTGTTCTTCATTTTCCTTTGCTCCAGGTGGGTTGAGACCAATTGATGCATCTTAGATGGCCGCTTGTTAGCATTTAAGACCCCAGACGCCACATTTCAAAGTGGGATGCAGAATGTTTTCATAATAGAATTATTTTGCCAATTGACTTAGAAGTCCCCTCAAACCATGTTCCCCAGACCCCCGCCCTTGCTCCGCTGACCTTTGAAGCATTCATTTTATCCCGGAAATTTCTTTGCTTTTGGTCCAGTCCAATTGAGCTGACCTTCCATGTATTGAGTGTTGTCTTTCCCTTCACCCAAAGCAGTTCTTATCTACTGATTAATCAATAAAAAACCCTCTCCCTCCCTCCCTCCCTCCCCCCTTCGTAACCACGAAAGTATGTGTTCTTCTCAGTTTATACTATTTCTAAAGATGTTATAATAGAGGTCTTATACAATATTTGTCCTTTTGCCTCTGACTAATTTCGCTCAGCATAATGCCTTCCAGGTTCCTCCATGTTATGAAATGTTTCACAGATTTCATCACTGTTCTTTATCGATGCGTAGTATTCCATTGTGTGAATATACCACAATTTATTTACCCATTCATCCGTTGATGGACACCTTGGTTGCTTCCAGCTTTTTGCTATTGTAAACAGAGCTGCAATAAACATGGGTGTGCATATATCTGTTTGTGTGAAGGCTCTTGTATCTCTAGGGTATATTCCGAGGAGTGGGATTTAACTGTTTAAGATAATGCCAGATAGATTTCCAAAGTGGTTGTACCATTTTACATTCCCACCAGCAGTGTATAAGAGTTCCAATCTCTCCGCAGCCTCTCCAACATTTATTATTTTGTGTTTTTTGGATTAATGCCAGCCTTGTTGGTGTGAGATGGAATCTCATCGTAGTTTTAATTTGCATTTCTCTGATGGCTAATGGCTAATGATCGAGAGCATTTTCTCATGTATCTGTTGGCTGCCTGAATATCTTCTTTAGTGAAATGTGTGTTCATATCCTTTGCCCACTTCTTGATTGGGTTGTTTGTCTTTTTGTGGCTGAGTTTTGACAGAATCATGTAGATTTTAGAGATCAGGCACTGGTCTGAGATGTCATAGCTGAAAATTCTTTCCCAGTCTGTAGGTGGTCTTTTTACTCTTTTGGTGAAGTCTTTAGATGAGCATAGATGTTTGATTTTTAGGAGCTCCCAGTTATCGGGTTTCTCTTCATCATTTTTGGTAATGTTTTGTATTCTGTTTATGCCTTGTATTAGGGCTCCTAGGGTTGTCCCTATTTTTTCTTCCATGATCTTTACCGTTTTAGTCTTTATGTCTAGGTCTTTGATCCACTTGGAGTTAGTTTTTGTGCATGGTGTGAGGTATGGGTCCTGTTTCATTCTTTTGCAAATGGATATCCAGTTATGCCAGCACCATTTGTTAAAAAGACTATCTTTTCCCCAATTAACTGACACTGGTCCTTTGTCAAATATCAGCTGCTCATACATGGATGGATTTATATCTGGGTTCTCAATTCTGTTCCATTGGTCTATGTGCCTGTTGTTGTACCAGTACCAGGCTGTTTTGACTACTGTGGCTGTATAATAGGTTCTGAAATCAGGTAGAGTGAGGCCTCCCACTTTCTTCTTCTTTTTCAGTAATGCTTTGCTTATCCGAGGCTTCTTTCCCTTCCATATGAAATTGGTGATTTGTTTCTCTATCCCCTTAAAATATGACATTGGAATTTGGATCGGAAGTGCGTTATATGTATAGATGGCTTTTGGTAGAATAGACATTTTTACTATGTTAAGTCTTCCTATCCATGAGCAAGGTATGTTTTTCCACTTAAGTATGTCCTTTTGAATTTCTTGTAGTAGAGCTTTGTAGTTTTCTTTGTATAGGTCTTTTGATATGTTGTTGAATTCTATTGGCTAGAATTTTGTTGAGGATTTTTGCATCTAAGATGATGGGGGATATAGGTGCGTAATTTTATATTTTTATGGGTTACTGGTTTTGGTATCAGGGATATGGTGCCTTCATAGAATGAGTTTGGGAGTATTCTGTCCTTTTCCATGCTCTGAAATACCTTTAAGTAGTGGTGGTGTTAACTCCTCTCTGAAAGTTTGGTAGAACTGTGCAGTGAAGCCCTCCGAGCCAGGGCTTTTTTTTTGTTGGGAGTTTTTAAATTGCCTTTTCAATCTCTTCTTTTGTTATGGCTTTATTTTGTTGTTCTACCCCTGTTTGTGTTAGTTTAGGTAGGTAGTGTGTTTCTAGAAACTTGTCCATTTCTTCCAGGTTTTCAAGTTTTTCAGAGTATAATTTTTCATAGTAATCTGATATGATTCTTTTAATTTCAGTTGGATCTGTTGTAATATCGCCCATCTCATTTCTCATTTGGGTTATTTGCTTCCTCTCCTGTTTTCCTTTTGTCAGTTTGGCCATTGGTTTATCAATTTTGTTGATTTTTTCAGAGAGCCAGCTTTTGGTCTTGTTAATTCTTTCAATTGTTTTTCTGTTTTCTATTTTATTTAATTCTGCTCTAATTTTTATTATTTGCTTTTTTCTGAAGCCTGAGGGTTTCTTTTGTTGCTCTCTTTCTATTCAAGTTGTAGGGATAATTCTTTGATTTTGGCCCTTTCTTCTTTTTGTGTGTGTGCTTTCACTGTGTCCCAATGGTTCTGATAGGAAGTGTTTTCATTCTCATTGGATTCTATGAATTTCTTTACTCCATCCTCGATGTCTTCTATAACCCAGTCGTTTTTGAGCAGGGTATTGTTCAGTTTCCAAGTGTTCGATTTCTTTTCCCTGCTTTTTCTGTTATTGATTTCTACTTTTATGGTCTTATGGTCAGAGAAGATGCTTTGTAATATTTCAAAGTTTTGGATTCTGCTAAGGCTTGCTTTATGACCTAATACGTGGTCTATTCTAGAGAATGTTCCATGTGCTTTGGAAAAGAAAATATACTTGGCTCCTGTTGGGTATGAGTGTTTTGTATATGTCTATGAGGTCAAGGTGGTTGATCGTAACTTTTAGATCTTCCGTGTGTTTATTGAGCATCTTTCTGGACGTTCTGTCCTTCACTGAAAGTGGTGTGTTGAAGTCTCCTACTATAATTGTGGTGCTGTCTATCTCACATTTCAATGCTGTTAGAGTTTGTTTTATGTATCTTGCAGCCCTGTCATTGGGTTCATAAATATTCAGTATGGTTATATCCTCCTGGTATATTGCCCTTTAATCCTATAGTGTCCTTCCTTATCTTTTGTGGTGGATTTAATGTTAAAGTCTATTTTGTCAGAAATTAAAATTGCCACTTCTGCTGTTTTTTTGATGGTTGTTTGCTTGATATATTTTTTCCATCCTTTGAGTTTTAGTTTGTGTCTCTAAGTCTAAATGTGTCTCTTGTAGGCAGTTTATAGATAGATTGTGGGTTTTTTTATACATTATGCCACTGTCTATTGGTGCATTTAGTCCATTTATATTCAGCGTAATTATGGGTAGGTATGAGTTTTTTTTTTTATGAGTTTAGTGCTGTCATTTTGATGTCTTTTTTTTGTGTCTTGTTGACAATTTCTTTTTCTCACTTAATTTTTTGTGTTGAGTAGTTTATCTTTATATATTGTCTTTTCCTCTTATTCGTCGTAGTTGATTTTGTTTCTGCTGAGTCTCTATTTTTTTCTTGTATTTTATTTTGATGAGTAGGATTGTTAGTCTCCTTTGTGGCTATCCTAATATTTACTCCCGTTTTTCTAAGTTTAAACCTAGGTTTTATTTCTTTATATTGCCTTGTCTTTGTCTCCATATGAAAGATCTACATTTCTAAGTCCCTTTTTATTGTTTTCATGTTGTCTTGTTTTACCTAATGACATTGCTGTTTCCCTGTTTGGAGCGTTTTTTTTTTTTTTTTAAATCTTGATTTATTTTTGTGATTTCTCTATCTGGGTTGACATCTGATTGCTCTGTCCAGTGTTCTAGTCTTGAGTTGATATCTGATATTGTTGATTTTCTAACCAAAGAACTCCCTTTAGTATTTCTTGTAGTTTTAGTTTGGTTTTTACAAATTCCCTAAAGTTCTGTTTATCTGGAAATGTCTGAATTTCACCTCATATTTGAGAGACAGTTTTGTCAGATATATGATTCTTGGTTGGAATTTTTTTCCTTCAATGCTTTATATAAGTCATCCCACTGCCTTCTTGCCTGCATGGTTTCTGCTGAGTAGTCTGAGGTTATTCTTATTGACTCTCCTTTGTAGGTGACTTTTTGTAGGTGACTTTTTGTTTATCCCTAGCTGCTCTTAAAATTCTTTACCTTTGGTTTTGGCAAGTTTAATTTTAATGTCTTGGTGACTTTCTTTTAAGATCTACCTTATGTGGAGTTTGATGAGCATCTTGGATATCTTGTCATCTCACGATATCAGGAAAGTTTTCTGCCAACAAATCTTCAACAATTCTCTCTGTTCTCCCTCCCTGTTCTTGTACTCCGTTCACTCGTAAGTTATTTCTCTTGATAGAGTCCCACATGATTCTTAGGATTTCTTCCTTTTTTTAAATTTCTTTTGTCTAATTTTTCTTCAAATATATCAGTGCCAAATGCTTTATCTTCAATCTCACCAATTCTGCCTTTCACTTGCTCAATTCTGCTCCTCTGACTTTCTATTGAGTTGTCTAAATCTGTAATTTTATTGTTAATCTTCTGAATTTCTGATTGCTGTCTATGGATGCTTGCAACTTATTAAATTTTTCATTATGTTCTTGTATAACCTTTTTAATTTCTCTACTGCTTTATCTGTGTGTTCCTTGCCTTCTTCTGCGTATTGCCTGATCTCCTTCCTGATCTCATTCCTGATGTCTTGAAGAGTTCTGTATATTCAGCTTTTGTATTCCGCATCTGGTAATTCCAGGAAGGCACCTTCATCCAGAAGATCCCTTCTTTGTTTTGAGAGCTTGTTGAGGTGATCATGATCTGCTTCTTTATGTGATTTGATAGACTGTTTATTTTTGTCTCTGTGCCATCTATAAGTTATTGTATTAGTTTATGCTTGATTACTATATCCTAGCTTCTTGCCATGTTTTGTTATGATATGTCCAAATAGGTTGCTTGAGTGAGCTAGCTTATTTTCGCCTTTGAAGCTCTAACGCTCTGTCATCAGATGGCTAGAGCTGTTACCAGGCACATTAGCCTAGGAGTCCTTTTACTTTTCTTGTGTGGCTTCAGCTCAGGTGTCCAGGTAGTTGGTCAAGTGTTTGGTACAGGCTCTGTCCTACAGTCTTAGAGGGGCAGGGGTGATTGGTGTAGGTGCTGGCAAGTGGTTGCAGCAGGGGATCATGCTCTATCAAGGTAGGGGGCTGACAACCATGCCCTGAGTGTCTGTGAGGAAAGCACGTCCCTGTTCCCTAGAGCACACAGGCGGGTGGGTTCTTCAGACAGACCTTGGGCAACCAATAGTTTTGGTTGTAAGGACTGGGAGGTACCAGTTATCCTTGGACCACTGTCACGGGTGGCTGGGTGACCTGACTGAGCCACCAGTCCTTAGGCCCCTGATATGGGTAGGTGAGGACCCTGTTTAATTGGCAAAGTGGTGTCAAACATCAAATACCCACCTCTCCAACACACAGATGGAACAATTGCAGTCTGCCAACAAGGGCTTATTCTCCTGAAATACGTCCACACATGTCCATGCAGAGGGGAAATTTATTTAAAGACCGTGGACCATTTATGCCTGGACGGGAGCCACTACTGTCCTGAGCTCCCCAGGTTTGTGGATCTGGCAGATTATCTTTTCCCCAATTGTGAAATTATTCCTTCTCAAAGTACAGGAGATAGGCTCAGGGCACGCAACAGTACCTATCTCAGGCCCAGGGAAATCGATAGCCACTGAAGCCGGCTTTGGGGCTGGGGGTGTGGTAAAATATATGCAAGTACTTAGCTTTTGCTGAGAGCGCCATTCTTCTCTGGTTTCAGAGGTGTTAGTAGGCTGCGCGGCTGGCTGTTTCTCCCTGAGGAAACCTCAGCCGAACAATACCACCAGGCCACCGTAGCCTGAGGGTTCCCAGCAATTCAGGTCTGGCAACTTCTCTCCAATTCTGAACTGTCTCTCCCTCCCCTTACCACTCAGTCCATTTTCTAACATTGCCTTTGATGTTCAGGGCTTGTAGCTCGTCATAAATATAATCGTTTCACTTGTTTTTTGGGGTCTTTAAGAGGGTTCACCAGAAGTGTCTGCCTACTCTGCCATCTTGGCCCCACCTCCACATTTCTTTATAAACTAAGTATATATGCCAATTGAACAAGATGTTCCCTAAGACTATGGTCCCCACAGGTCTCAGTCCAGTAATTTGGACCCTCAGAAAGTTTGGATGTGTCTATGGAGCTTCCATGACCTTGCCTTGCCTTGGACCAGTTTTGCTGGCTTTCCCAGTATTGTGTACTGTCTTATCCTTCACCAAATTTACCACTTACCTATTGTCTTAATTTTTTCCCTCCCACTTATCCACTTCCTCATAATCAAAAGCTTTTGTGTGTGTGTGTAAACCTTCCCATGAGTTTTTATAGTATTCTCTTACAGTATTGTCCTTTTGTGATTGACTTCACTCACCATAATGCCCTCCAGATTCATCCATGTTGTGAGATGCTTCACAGTCATCATTGTTCTTTATTATTGCGTAGTATTCCATTGTGTGTATTACCATATTTGTTTATCCATTCATCTGTTGATGGGCACCTAGGTTGTTTCCATCTTTCTGCAATCGTGAGCAATGCTGTAACTAACATGGGTGTGCTTATGTTTATTCATGTGACGGCTCTTATTTTTCTAGGATATATTCCTAGAAGTGGGATTGCTGGATCATAAGGCACTTCTATTTCTAGCTTTTTAAGGAAGCACCATATCGTTTTTCAAAATGGTTGTACCATTTTGCATTCCCACCAGCAGTGCATAAGCGTTCCAGTCTTCCTGCAGCCTCTCCGTTTTTTTTTTTTGATTCATGAGTTAATGTTGGCCTGAGATGGCATGTCATTATGGTTTTGATTTGCATTTTTCTAATGGCTTTCATTGGAAACTATGGGGCAGTTCTACTCTGTCCTATAGGGTCGCTATGAGTTGGAATCGACTTGACAGCAGTGGGTTTAGTGATCACGAGCACTGCCTCATGTTATCTGTTAGCTGCTTGAATGTCGTCTTTGGTGAAGTGTCTGTTCATATCCTTGGTCTATTTATTAATTGGATTATTTGTCTTTTTGTTGTAGAGGTGTTGGGCTTTCCAGTATATTTTAGAGATCAGACCTTTGTCGGATTTGCCATAGCCAAAAAATATTTTCCCAGTCTGTAGGTTCTCTTTTTACTTTTTTGGTGAAGTCTTTTGATGACCATACGTGTTTAATTTTTAGAAGATTTCCACTATCTAGCTTATTTTCTGGTGTTTGTGTATTATTAGTTATGGTTTGTATCCTGTTAATGCCATGTACTAGGGCCTCTAAAATTGACCCTATTTTCTTCTTCTATGATCTTTATATATTTTGGTTTAATATATGGGTCTTTGATCCATTTTGAATTTTTTGTGTATGTTGCAAGGTATGGATCTTGTTTCATTTATTTTTTTTTGCAGATGCACATTCAGTTTTGCCAGCACCATTTGTTAAAAAGACTTTTCCCCATTTGATGGAATTTGGGCCTTTGTCAAAAATCAGGTGACCATAGATAGATCGATTTACATCTGGGTTCTCAATTATGTTCCATTGGTCAATGTGTCTGTCATTGTACCAGTACCAGGCTGTTTTGACTACCATAGCTGTATAGTAGGTTCTGAGGTCAGGTAGTGCAAGGCATTCTACTTTATTCTTCTTCAATAGTGCTTTACTTATCTGGGATCTCTTCCCTTTCCACATAAAGTTAGTGATTAGTCTTTTGGGTTTTCTATGTATAGGAGCATATCATCTGCAAATAGGGACAGTTCTTCTTCTTCCTTACCAATTTGGATGCCCTTTACTTCTTTTTCTTGCCTTATTCCTTTAGCTAGGACTTCCAGCACAATGTTAAATAGGAGTGGTGACAAAGGGCATTCTTATCTTGTTCCTGTTCTCAAGGGGAAGGTTTTCAGTCTCTCTCCATTATGAATGATGTTGGCTGTTGGTTTTGCATAGATGCCTATCATGGGTTGAATTGTGTCCCCCCAAAATATCTGTCAACTTGGCTAGGTCATGATTCCCTTGTATGACCGTCTACCATTTTATCATCTGATGTGATTTCACTATGTGTTGTAAATCCCATCACTATGACGTAATAAGATGGATTAGCAGCAGTTATATTGATATGGTCTACAAGATTAGACAGTGTCTTTAGCCAATCTCTTTTGGGATATAAAAGAGAGAAGCAAGCAGAGAGACATGGGGACCTCATACTATCAAGAAAGCAGCACTGAGAGCAGAGCATGTTTTTTGGACCTGAGGTTCCTGTGCGGAGATGTGCTCAGACCAAGGGAAGACTGATGACGAGGACCTCCCTCCAGAGCCGGCAGAGAGAAAACCTTCCCCTGGAGCTGGCGTCCTGAATTTGGAATTCTAGCCTATTGGACTGTTAGCTCCTGAGGATCCAAATGTTCCTTAATGCCTCTGCTTCACTGTTTCATCACTGATCCACCATAAGGCTCCATAGGACACTAAAAGGCAACCATCCAAGGTCACTGTAATGCTTGTGCATCTCCCCTGGTTACCTATCTCCATGCTTTTGCTGGGGAGCCACCAGCCTCCTTCTACCTGGAATGTCTATTTTAACATGGCCCAAATTCTACCCTTTCAAACTCAAAGCCTACTCTGGAAAGGAGAAGTGTTGTGATTGACTGGGGACACATGGGAACTTTCAGGAGTGATAATGTTCTGTATCTTGATGGGGTGTGGGTTACACAAGTATAGACATTTGTCAAAACTCATGAAATTATACTCTTAATATGTGTGCATTTCATTGTATGTATACTTTACCTAAGAAATAATCACAAATATTGAACTCTAGTTAACGACATGCATGCCGAAATGTTTAAGAGCCTGTGTACTGATGTCAGTAACTAATTTTGAAACGCATAAAAAAAATAAGATGGGTCGATGAATGATGGAGGGATGGATGTGTGATAAAGAAGTACAGTGAAATGCTAAGTGTAGAACCTAGATGATATATGGATGTTCACAGTAGAATTATTTTGACTTTTCTGGATTTTTGAAAATGATCATAGTAGAACATTAGGAAAAAAAAAGTGTGGGTTAACATCTCTGGTATTTTCATAGTGACTGCCCTGGCTTAGACATTACATCTTAACTGGAATCATGCAATCACCTTTACACTGGTGTCCATGCTAGTTCTTTTCAGTGTTTCCCTTACCCCAAGGATTGCCAGGTAGAACATTCTGGAGCATAAATTCAGCCCCCATGATACGGTTTGTGCTAACCTCTTCAGCTTCATCTCCCAAGACTTGCCACCTTACCCAACTCAAGGGTTTGTAGTTCCACCCACATATACCTGGCTGCTTTATGGCTGTACTTTTGCTTATGCTGTCTCTTTTGCTTAAAATGCTTTATTTCAACTAATCCCTCTGCCTCTCCTTGCCTGGTGAATACTCTGAGATTCAATTCAGGTGTTACTCTTCCCAGAAGCCTTTCCTGCTCCTCAGACTGGGTTGGGTCTTTTCTTCATGCTTCCATAGCACCCTGTGCATATTCTTAACATTGTGTTTATCCCAGTATGTTGTACTTAGGTTTCCATGTCTATGTACTATGTACATGCTCCTTGAGGGTCAAAGCCTCCAGTGTCCTGCACAAGGCCTGATACAAAAGAGTCTTTGATAAACTGCTGTACAATTGGACTGCTGATAATGAACTGGCATAGATACTGTGGCACCTTTCAGCAACTTTCTCATAGATTTGGTTGTACGTCCTACGAAGGAGTTTAAGGCCTACCACCCTTATTGACTCAGCCATCTCCCCATGTCCTTCAAACACCACCTCCCTTGTGAAGCTAACTCAATTTCCTTCTCCAATTTGAAATAATCTCTCCAATTCCTTCAAAGGCTTACTTTTCCTGTACTTCTATTTAAGGTTACAGGACCTACTGGGCAAATTGTGACTAGGTAAAATTAACTACATTTACTAATCACCTTGACTGCCAAACACTGAATTAAGTTCTTTAAAAACACTAGCTACAATTCCTCCCAACAACTCTATAAGGTAGGAATTATATCTTCATTTGACAGATAATAAAATTGAGGCAAAGGAATATAAACTAACCAGTTCAAAACCAGAGGTGGAATTAAATTACTGGCCATCTCAACTTCCAGGCACATCCTTTTTCCACCACAGCCCAGTGTGTGTCCAGGTTGGGCCAGATTCTGGGAATCCTTGAAATTCAGAGGGTTTGATAAACAATGGGAAGCCAACGGATGGTGAAGACAGGACTTTAGGGAGATAAACTTGAAAGCCTGTGTATAATGGAATGGAATGGTACGTGGGGAAGGTTGAACTCCTGACAAGGAAATATAAAATGAGTCTTATTGTCTCTCTTACCACATTCATGGGTGAGTGTTGGCATTACAATGTAATCCTATAGGGAAGTAGGTGGCCTGGGAAGGTGAGCTATTTTGAGAGTTGAAGGCTGAAAGGGGGATAGAGTCTACTGTCTCTTGGGTTGTACGAGTGGCTGACCCCATGGCTCTGCCTCCTGGAAACAGCCCGAAATTTCTGCCCTTTAAAAGAAAGATCAGAGTTGACTAGAGTTGGGTGAAGGCTTCCTTAGGGAAAGTGACATTCAATGAGGCATTAGAAGATAATGATGCCCTCCCCATCTCTGGTTCATACAGTGCCCCCTGGAGTAATTTCCTCACTGGTCTTCCTGGCTTCAGTGTCCACCCACCCCTCCACAGTCCAAGATTGCCAAAGGGATTTTTTTTAAAGCAAGTTGGATCATTCCATTGTCTGCTTAAAACCTTTTAATGGTTCCTTTTCTTCATGGGATAAAGTCCAGCCTTTTCACAAACATCATAATTACATATTCTGCATTAGCTAGAGTTTTTAAAATAAGTATTATTCCTAAAAGCTAATCAATTACGATCATATGCCTTATCAAATTACATATTCTAAGAGTCTGTATATGTTTACCCCAGGTGAAAGTCAAAGCTCCAGTTATAGTAAATTGCTTGCCTTTCTCTATATGCACATGCTTTTTTACACCTCTGTTGTATTCATGTTATTGCCTTGGCTTGGAATATTCTTCCCACCATTCTCTGCCTGACTGGCTAATTACTTCTCATTCTTCAGCTCAGGCATCACCCCTGACAGGAAGCCTTCCCTGGACTACCTGCTTCCCTGCCTAGCACTGTGCACTCATTTCTATCATTGTGATGTACCATAATGATGTTCTTCTCCTCCACTTAACTTACTGGAGGGCAAGGGTCATTTCAGTCAACTTGGTGTGAATAGAGTCCTGATGGACATGGAGGGGCCCATGCAGTTGAGCCAGGGGCAACATAAGCAAACAGAAATGGGGATCTGTACTCAGGACAAGTCAGGGCTAGAAGATTCAGTTTGAGAATCAAAAGAATCCAGACAGGTTAGAGATGATCAACATTTCAGAGGGCCTCATAGTGGAGATAATTCCATCTGGCAAATATAGAAACTGAGAGCCAGACAATTAATGTCTCCCAGATTACTTGGTTAGTCATTGAAAAGGTGGGCTCTTAGCAACCAGTCCAGTATACTTTTCCACTCTACGCCGGAATGAGGGAACTCTGAGGTTGGGTGTCCTGTTCCCTTCCCAATTTTTAGACAGGAGCCTCTGGTCTGCCGGCACCTCCTGCCTGGACTGAGGAGTAAGTAAGGTGACTGAGATGATAGCTTATCCTCTAATCTGAGGCCTTGGCCTCTCACTGGAGAGTGTGGGGTGGGAGTTGGGGACAAAGAGAACCAAGCCCATCATTACTGAAAGGGCTCTGACCTCCCTCTTCCTCTTTCCTGTTGCCTTTCTACCAGGAGATACAGTTCCCAATCAATACCCTGGATTTTGTGAGCCTTTTCTATTAAAAAAGACATCACCTTACTGGCAGGAATCCTGCCTAATACCAAGATTTAGATTGTGAGAGCTGGAGGAAGTCATTTAACCACTAGGTGCCAAATTCAGACAGCCTCACCCCAGACCCACAGAAGAATCTCCAGGAAGGAGAAATCCTGGTTAAGTTTAAACTCCTTTTACAGTTGAACCTCAGCCAGCAAGCTGCCTGCCGTGGGTCAGAGTCAGGGTGTAGGTGACTTAGGAACTGAGGCTCCCAACATCATCCCAGGGGCTCTCCTCAGGACACAATTTTCACTTTGCACACAATAGGTGCTCAGTAAACATCTGTTGGATGATCGTGCCCCAAAAGATTTTCTAACACAGTGAACTTGGGAAAGAATGAGCTTTGGGGTTAGGCAGAATCCAGCTGTGGAAGATCACTATCAAGTTTCAGTCTCTTCATCTGTAAAATAGGGCTAGTATCTACTACATTGGGTTGTCAGTCAGGATAAAATGAGATATCCGAAGTAAACCCCTAGCCCAATGCCTGACACACAAAAGGCACTTAATATATGGTAACGGTTATCAGTGATAGGTGGCAGATCAGAGTGATAAGAACACAGACTCTGGAACCAGGCTGGTTCCACAACTTACTACATGTGTGATCCTGGAAGGTTATTCTGTTTCTTAATTAGTAGGATGAGGATGTTCATGAGGATGAAATAAGTCAATATACATAAAGCACTTAGAGCAGTGCCTGGCACTGGGAAGAGTTAGGTATTAGCTCTGACAATTATATTCTATCCTTGCACTGGCCCCAAGCACAGTAATGAAGTCCAAATTGTACCACAAGTGCTTGGAGTAGTATGTCAGAGAAAGAGAGAAAAAACAAAAAAACACATTTGCAGAAAGAGGACAATAGGTGGAGTCATTAAAAACAGCCTGTGGAAGCTATGGAAAGCCCTCCCAAGGAACCTGTCAGGTCCCTTTGAATTGTTGTACCCTTTCTTTTTGGTCCACTGCAATTCTGATTGCCTATTTTGGGTGTGTGGATGTGTTCCTTCTGAAGGCAGGGATCCTGTTCCGTCTCCACCCCAGGCACAAGGTTGGGCACCAGAGAAGTGTCCAAGGACAACTTGCTGAGTTGATGGTAGGGAGGGAGAGACAGACAGAGAATGTGCAAAGACAAGAAGGCACTCCTGGACTCCACTTCTCACCATCACCACCACCGCCACCACCACCACCAAAAAAAGACCAAGCAAAGCAATTGCTAAGATAAATCACTTTTATCTCTATAGGAAAGGGAGGATCTAAAAAAAATATAAATTACATTAGTAACACAACATAAGAAAAAAGCAGGGGGGAAAAAAACCAACAGAGAAGTCTGGATGATGCTACTCTAACCTGTTTATAAAAAGGTCCTGCATCAGAAATTCACAATTCTACCCACTTCTAAAAATATATTTAGACATGTACAGAAGCGGTGGGCTTGTTTTTTAAATTGTTTGCTTTTTTTTTTTGTAAAAAATATATTAAAGGTGAATAGAAATCCTCTCTCCCCTTCCCCTATCCCAGCTCTCTGCTAGGGAGTGGAGACCAGAGATAACTCTCTTACCATGTTCTAAACCTTGGTTACTATCACCCCCAACCCCTCCCCAACTCACTTCAAACACTTAGAACATGAAACAAAAAAAGCACACTAGTCTCTTTGGAAAAGTGTAACTCTGAGGGTAAACTTGCTTTTCATTTGAAACAACACAAAACAACAAACAAGAAATTATGAGAACCCAACCAAACTAAACAAAACCCAGTCAAATGGAGGTTGGGCTTCAGCTCCACAGAAACTTCTAACAAAGAAACAATGGGCAAGAGGTCTGGGACCAGGGGGATTTGCTAGTAATTAGCTGCCTTTGAAAGATCAAGAGGGGTGTTAATGGGCAGAAGGGCTGGAGACCTGGTCTTGGTTACAGCAGTCAGGACCTAGTGGGGCAGATGCCTTCACAGGGACACAGGCCTCCCCTTCCCTCCCCCTCACTACCCTCTGCTGCCTTCAAATCCCTAAGATAAGCAAAGCTGGGTAGAAATAGAGGGGAGGGAGTAGGGGCTTCATGTGCTGGGGGGAGGTAGCCAGGCATTTTGCCTTTGGTGTGACTAGATGGAGGAATGCTTGGCCCCTGGGGTCCCCAATGTAGAAAAAGCTAATGGGGCTGAGGGACCCCTGATTCCAAGGAAGGGGAGTAGAGGCAGGACTGTGGAGAAAAGAAAGACAAACTGGAGAAACAAAGAAGACAAGGGAAGCCTCACATATTCCCTGTGGCCTGCATGGTTAAATTCCCCAGAAGCACTGGGCAAGTTGGAGTGAGGTTATAGTGGGGGGCGGGGGGGGGGTAGAGGGCAAAGATACACTCCACTTGGGCAGTGGCAAAAAGGAAAGAAGAGGGGGTTTTCCATCAAGTGCAGATTGCCAGTGAGGCAAAACAGGTAGGAGGCAGGGAGGTGGGGTGGGAGAGGGAAGAGGACAATGGAGAGGATCCACAAAGGGAAGAAGAGGAGAAGGGGAGGATCAGATTATCCGCTCCTTCACAGAGGGACGTCTCTTCTACTAGGCTTGGGCTCATGAGTGGCCCATCTGAACTCTGCTTGAGTGCTGACCTGACGTCTGGAAGTGCAAAGGCCCAGGAGTGAAGATGTGAGTCCTGAAGTCTTCTTCAGACCAAGACCTCAGGTGGGGAAAGAAGTAGGGAGGTTTCCAATGGCGGACCCAGGGGTGAGCTGTCCCACCACAACCCCTCCAGAAGGTCTAGGCTGTGCTCTGTGATACAGGTGAAGGGAGCAGGCCATAAGGCCAGGGTTATCTGCTTCAGTCACAGGTGCTTTCAGGTTTCTGGGAGATGGCTTTTCACCTGCTGGGGTCCAGCCACAGCCATGTTGATAATGTTCTGCAGGACCTCAAAGTCCAGGCAAATCCCTGGAGCTCACCCTGGGACAAGGGGCTTCACCTGTAGCCACCTAAAAGCAGCTTCCTCCAATAGGCTGCAAAGTCATGGTCAAAGACATAGGCATCTGTCCTCTCCCCACCTTGAGAAGTGACAGGAATCTCCCTTCTTCTCAAGGATGAGTGAAGTCAGCCCATGTCCTTTCTATGCCATCTCTGAAAACGGCCCACAGTGGGGCAGTAAGAACACTCTGGGCCTGCCTCTTTATTTCCATGAAGCATTTGGCATGAGGGAGCAGAGGCTAGACCCTTCTCCACAAGTGTGGAGGTGGGGCACGTCCACTAGACTGGGAGAAAGAAGGGGAAGGAACAGTGGACAGAAATAGGCAGGCTTCTGGAGACAGGACTGGAACTGCAGAAAGTGTCAAGTGCTGGGCCTCCCACTTCATGACCAGGGAAATACCGAGGGACCCAGGCTCTCTTCATGCTGCCTTCTGGCTCTGGGGCAGGGTGGCGAGAGTAAAGGGCAGACAAGGCAAGTAAAAGGAAAATGGGTTGGAGCAGCAGCAAAGAGGGCTCTTGTCAGCTGGACGCCATTCCCATTTACCTGCTACTCAGGGGAACGGAGAAGGCAGGCAGGATGCTTTAGTGGAAGTGGGGAAAAGAGTTGGGAGAAGTTGGTGGAGGGGTCCATGGGGGAGTCCATGCCTTTGGTCAGTCCCAGGAAAGCAGGACAATGCACCTCAGCACCTTGTCTGGGGCAGACAGGATCCAGGAGTGCCCCAAAAGTCGACAATGGAGAAGGTAATGGGGGTGAAGGGGTGGGGGAAGGAGTATAGGGGGGGCTCACAGAAGGAGTTTGCCATTTCTGTGGATTTTCAGGATACGGCCGAGTCTCTGCTTTGCTGTGGCCAGGCCCTTTTTGGGACGCTTTCCTGTAGGGGAAGGGAGAGGTAAGCAAGGTCCCCCCGCAGCTTGGGCAAGGGCTTCAGCATCAACTTTGCCAATGGTCCTCAGGCCACCTCCCTTCTCTTTTCCTCTGCCCAGTAAGTCTCCCCATCCTAAGGCCTGGCTTCCAGCCCACCGTAAGCAAGAAGTTCTTGTTAACTACTTACATTCAACATTACATGCCTTTGCTCTTTTTCCTATGACCTCCTGCAGCAGCTATGAACTACCTGTGCTCTGGTTACAATCTGTCCAGTTCCTTTCCCCCACTGCTTTGGTCTCAATCATTTTGCCTCCTTAATTCTGCAGGGAGGTGATTGTGCTACTGTGTCCTCTTATCCTGACCACCAGGATTGGACACGCACCTAGTTAGTGACTGTAGCTCAGTATATTTGAATTTGTTATCCTCAGGGCCTTGTTTCATTAGAAATCCCTGTCCCCATCACTCTAATGTCATACCAAACTCACCCTCCTTGAGCTGAGCACTCTAGGGACTGGGCTTTGAGGGCCAAAGTGAGGAAAAGAAGGGGCTTGACTCCCCTCTCTCTTGCCTCTTCCTCTTTCCTCATATCAAATCACCTCCCATGTCCTTTTTGACTTCTTTCATATTTGATTAATTTTTTTCTCTACCTCTCTACTTCCTCTGCCAGAGCCCCAGCCCCTCTTTATTCCTTCCTGAATCTGTGTATTTGTCTCCTCCCTAGATTTCCCATATACAGTCCACCCTCCACTCTGGCCACCAGAAGAATCTTTCTAAACCCAAACCTGATCTCTCTGCTTAACACCATTCAATGCTACAACACCATTACCTCTGGGATCAAGTCCATGCTTCTTAGATTAACCCTCAGTGTCCCTCCCTGGTGTTCTCATTTATCAAAGAACTTAGAGGTTGGAGTAGGTGGCCCTAAGATCCTTCTCACTTCTACAACCATACGGTAGTTGTACCTTGTCCTGACTGATTGCTCTGGGAGCCAATTGAAGGGCGCCGCTGGGTCAAGAAGACACCGGGGGCCATGGGTGTAGTGCTGCGGTTTGCCTGGGCCATGCCAAAGGCATTGGGACGAGCAGTATACTCATGGTCAGCAAGGCTTCCTGACAGGGCCTCTTGTTTAGGCTCAGGAGGTGGCAGGGGGTTGAAAAGCTGGGGTGTAGTGGCCAGAGGAGGGGCTGGTGTTGCCAGGTTGAGATTGGAGTCTTGAGGGCGAGGTTGTTCTACCTCCTTCAGCAAAGGTTTCTTCTTGACATATTTCTTCTTTTGGGTCTTCTGCAGCTCCTGAAACACAAGCCAAGTGGGAGGGGAGAGTTCAGGAGTGGAAAAAAGAAAAGAAAATTTCCCAGAAAGGGAACTGGATAATGGACACCCCCTCAGTCTAGCCTGAACGTACACACAACACAGAGGCCTTCCAATATCCAAGGTTATCTCTTTGGTAAATGAGTTAGGAAATTTGGGTTTCGGTCCTAGCATTGCCACTAATGAGGTAGACCATGGACACTTCTATTAATAATAGCTAAATTTATGCCAGCAGCTAAGGTACTTTATCTCATTTAATTCTCCTAACAGCCTTGAGAAAGAAAAATCCTCATTTTACAGATGAGAAAACTGAGGTGCAGGGATATTAAGGAACTTGAGCCTAAAGCTTCACATCTGAAAAGTAGTTTGAGTCCAGTATTCAGCCCAGGTCTACTCAACACAGAACCTATAAACTTCAAGATGGAAGACCTAAGAATAGAAAAAAATATTAACTTTGCAATGAGATAAATCTAAGTTTAAATCCAGGCTTGTGACTTCCTAAATTGTGTGACCTTGGTCAAGTTACTAACCTTTCTGAATCGCAGTTGCCTCATCTGTAAAATGGGGAAAATAATATCTGTTTTTCAGGGTTGTTGGAAAGATTAAATTAAAAAAATGTAAAAACACACAGCACTAAGCAGGAGGAACTCAACAAGTGGTAAATTATTATTTTTAGTTTCATCTCTTATAATGGCTTCTCTTCCTTTTGCTGGTCTTTTTAACAGAGGACTTGACAATCCTCCAGGTCACTGGGTCTTAAAACCTCAATTTTGGATGAGAGGGATGAATAAGGAGCTGTGTCACTTCTCCCAGTGTCTTAGATTCCATCCATCCATTGCTTTATGGCTCTACTATCCACTGCATAGTGGGTACCTGTATAGTGGGCATCTGGAGCCCTGAGAACCTGGAAAAGGTGGTGCTGAGAGCATGTGAACGACTTCACCTTCTGAAATGCTACACAGCCACACAGACCAACACAATGGTTACATTTCTTTGCCTTCTCTTGGCAACACAGGCCTACTCCTGCCACTCGGAAGATCTGACAGGCTGTGGCTACCATAGGAATTTCTGGGGGACAAGAATAATAATATTAGCAATACATGCCAGGCACTGTTCTATATTTACTCATTTAATACTTATAAGAACCTGAAAAGTAAGAACTATAATCCCATTTTAAGGATAAAGAAAACTGTGGCACAGAGAGGTTAAGTCTTTTCCCCAAGGTTAGGGGACCAATAAGTGGCCAAGCCAGGATTTAGACCCAAGCCACCTAGCTTCAGATCTCTGCTCTCAGCCACACTGCTATTCCACCCATTCCAGGAATTGCATTTCTGCTCCCATTTCTCTCATCCTAATCCAGAAATTATCTCTTCACATCTAGATCACTTAGCCTAAGTTTTTCTTCCTTTGCCACCAATCTCTTTCTCATCCAGACACCCTCACAGAAGATTAGACTGTCTTATGACTAGACCACTTTTATCTTGCCAATTT
This sequence comes from Elephas maximus indicus, assembly GCF_024166365.1. NCBI lineage: Eukaryota > Metazoa > Chordata > Mammalia > Proboscidea > Elephantidae > Elephas > Elephas maximus. The sequence continues at coordinate 114,434,192 of NC_064846.1, read as the reverse complement.
CTTTACTCAAAAAACTGTTAGCAGGTTTCTACCCAAGTTCAAGCTCCTGACCTGGTGTGTATATCCTTCCAGTCTGCCCACTTACGCCTAGCCAACCCATGATGATAATGATGAAAGGCTAACATAGCTAACATGTCTAAGGCACTTGCTCTGTGCCAAGTACCGTTCTAAAAGCTTTTACATGTATTACCTCATTTAATCTTCATACAAAATCTATGAGGAAATTGAGGCACAGAGATGTTAAGTAACTTGCCCAAGTGGCAGAGGCAGGATTCAAGCCCAAGTAGGCTAGCTCCAGAATTCATGCTTTTAACCACTATTTATCTTACCCCATTCCCCAACATGAAGCTTCCAATCCAGAAATATCTGATTATTCATTCATTCACTCACTCCAACACTAAGTAGATACGTGTGCTTAGCATAATGGGAATACCAAGTTGACTTAGATATATCCCCACCCCAGGGGCACTTAAGAGTTTAATAAGGGTCACAGAAAAGTATATTTATGATTGTAAGTACCATGAGAGAATGCTATGGAAGCACAGAAGGAGGCTAATGAAATAAATTGGTAATAGGTGTTGTGAAGGGATGTTAGGTAAGATGTCTGAAGGAACATGATGCCCAATGGGCAGAAGCTTGTGTAAAGGGACAGAGGCATAAAACAATCTGATATGATGACTGAACTATGAGTACCATGCATATTACATGAGTACCACAATGCAGTATGGTTGTAAAGTGCATCTATGAAGGGCTGGCAGGCAAGAGAGGAGAGGTGACTAAGACCAAATCAAGAGGACCTTGTGTGCTATATCAAGGAGTCCCTTTTTCCTGGAATGCCTCCTTGTTCCCTACCAGAAGCTTAGCCTACAAAACCCCTCCCCAATTTCAAAACCTCTTCATTGAGGTAATTCCAAACAGAAGTGAGGTCCTTAAAAGGCACTAACAGTAGTTTTCACACCTTTCATTAATTTATCTGTTTATTTAAAGCAGTAGAACCCCTTTTATCAAATCACATCTTACATATACATCTTGCATATACGCAACACAGAGAAGTTCTGGTCAAAGAAGGGCTGTTTTGCCAGCTTGGTTTCTGCTGGCTCCCAATGATAGCCTCTGAGACATTTCTAAGCAACTCTAGAGCTCCACAGAACATCATATGAAAAACAAGTCTATTAAATTTTATTAAAATAGGATTTACTTAATTCTATAAACATTTAACTATTTCATTTTATTTAAATAGCAAGTAACATGAAATTTGAGGTTAGAGGATATGAGTTTGAATCTTGTCTCCTCCATTTACTGGCTGTATTATCCTGGACTAGTCACTTAAAGAGAGTCTCATTTTCTTCACCTGTAAAATGATGAAAATACCACCCATTGAACGGGGCTATTGGGCATGTTACATGAGACATTGTAAATGGAAGCACCTAGCATACAGCAGATATTCAATAAATGCTCTAAGCTGCAGGATATGATATGAGGAGCTAAGGGGATATTGATAAGGGAAGAATTAGAAGATTCATCTCCAACTGCTCCCAGAGTCACTGAGCACATTACACAGGTTAAAGAACGCTGTAAACTGTAATGTTTGGGGGTGAACTTGATTCTAGTGAAGATGGCCCTTTAGGACAAAAAGTAGCGGTGGAGTTTTCTTAGGAAGCAGGGGATGAAGATCAAGGCAATAGTATTTGGTAAAGAAAACAAGAAAAACCTCTTTCCAATATACCAAATTACAGTACTAGTCGGTGGCTGAGACCTTGAGTGTACTCAGCTGAGTCACCTTCTTGAGGTGTCATTGAGGGTAAATGCTCTCACCCAAGGACAGACTTGGCCCTTCCCAACTGAGAGGTTTTTACATATCCAGGAAGGCAAGTGATATTAGCAAGGGTCTTTCCCTGGCCCCGTATTTTCTTTCATACCAAATATGTAACCAGTGGAAGCAGTATGTTAATAAGTTGGGGTGTGAAGTATATAGGAGGGGATTGGGACTCTACCACGGATAAAGACCAAAGGTTACCCACTACCCAGTAAGACAACAGTGGGATCCTATCAGCCTGAAGGTCTGAGTTTTGAGGCTTTAAGTCAAACAGGGATAAGTAGCAGGACCATTGCCTGGGGTGTCAGCACCTACCTGCTGGGCCAACTTTGCAGCTGCTGCAGCCAAGCCTGTCTCAATGGAGGCTACCCGGGTCCCCTCACGCACAGGGCGGTCCTGTTTTGGTAGGGTTGGGGTCACACGGGCTGCAGGAGAAACAGGATGAAAAGGTGTCACTCTCTTGAGTATAGCTGAAAAAATGTATCTGAATGTCAATCATGTCCCACACCTCCCAGCTCCCCAAAAGGTGGTTTGATTGGTCTTCATGGTTCTAGTTTTTTATAAAGACAGATTTTGCTTTCTGTAGGTAAGAAGCTAATCCACAAATGACAAAAACACACAAAGCACACACTGATGAAAGCATCGAAGGTATCCTCCCTGAACTGGCATTGAAGGTTATCCATGTTCTGGCTCCTGATCTACCTACCCCCCTCCCCCGCCCACAACTTATTTCTACACCCACAACCACAGCCTCTCCAGACAGCATGGCTTCCTTATTACACTTCCAAAATATGTACAGCTGTGTCTTTACCCTCACTATCCACACTGCCTGGAGTGCACTCTTGCTTTTTGTTTACCTATTCAAAACCTGCCCATCCTTTAAAGGTAAGCTGAAATCATTCTCCCATGTAAAACCTCTGGAACCTCTCCAGCACACATGATCTCTCTGTCCCCTAAACTTATGATCTGTACAAGTCACTTGATACATACCACGTACAACCCTGTCTCGTTCCCGATTATTGATGCATGTTATTTTGTCCACCAATCACACTATGAGCTCCTGAAGAAGACTGTCTTCTCTTATAACTCCCTTATACTGCTTTAACAACCCTGAATCAAGAAATAGTGAAAGTCCTACCTGGGCAAGAAAAAGAAAGGGCGTCCAAATGGGAAATGAAGAAGTAAAACTACCCCTACTCGCAGATATGATGCTATACATATGGAACCCCAAAGATTCCACACCGTTGTCCTTCTGCAGCAAAGATCCGAAAAACTAAGTAAAACAGATACAAACGTAAGTCCTAGAACCCTAAGCATCAAATGAAGGGATAAAGAACTCAATCAAGCACTGAATGGAATAAGAAACTGACAGAGAACAGAGAACAAAGAGAGCTACAGAGTGGAGGTCCCCTACCAGCTAATGTGGCATGGACTCACCATCTCGGACCCCTCAGCCACCAAGAACAATGGAAAGGGAGTACAGGAAGGCAACTTCGCAGAGCTCCCAGCAGGAGACAGAGCACCCAGTAACCAGAGATACATGCTTTCCCAACCCCACCCTTCTTCCCCCTGCGCAGCTTCTGCTGCTTTCCTGCAAGCCGTGGTCGCTTGGCCAGAGAGATGTCAGTTCCATGCTGCTTAGATTTGCTCAGCCCCCACCAGCTGGCTCCTTCAGTGCCATCTTTGGTTGTTGTTGTTTTGGCTTCTTTTTGTTTCTTCTCTCTCTCTCACCTCCTTCCTTTCCTTTCTCCTGTCCAGCTGGCACCATGTGCCATCTCTGCTCCCAAGCCCCACACTGTGGGCCCCAGGACGTGCTGCAAATACCCATTCCTGCCCCTTCCCATACGCTGGACCTACCCTGCTGCACCATAGGTGAGCGACTGTGAGAAGTATCATGCCCACAGGCGAGCAAACAAGAACGTCCAGCCCGCATGCCCAGAAATAACCAAATAATACAAAAAAGCAGGACAGAACAACCAAATCTACAATTAATAAATGAAGAAAATAATTACTGACTGTCTTGAAGACAGCAGACAATATCAAAACATAAAAAAAAAGAGACAGGATGGCTCCAAAATGAGTCCAATATAAAATACCAGATGACCTTTGGATAGAAGAAAAAAAAATTTTTTTTTTTTTTTGGAATTACCTGATAGGGAATACAAAGCTCTAATATTCAGGGCTCTCCAAAAGACGATGGAAAAAAATAGACAAAATCATGGAAAATACAGGAAAATCATAGAAAACACAAACAAAAGAATGGAACAATTCAGGAAAATAATACAGAAACAAAATGTCAAAATAAACAAACAACTGGAAATAATACAAAAACAGCAATTAGAAATCCAACAGATACACAACAAAATTTCAGAAATAGTGCCATAGAAGGTTTTAAGAGCAAATTTGAAACACTGGAAGAGAGGATCAGCAAAATTGAAGACAAATCCTTGGATACCATTTCATTTGAGGAAAAGTCAGAGAAAAGAATGAAGAAAAATGAAGAAAGGTAGAGAATTAAGTGGGAGGCAATCAAAAACAAAAATCTATATGTGATCAGAGTTCCAGAACAGGGGGAGAAAATGGAAAACACAGAGAGGATCATCGAAGATTTGCTGACAGAAAACTAATATCATGAAAGGTGAAAAGCTGACAATCCAAGAAGCTCAACAAATGAAATACAGGATAGACCGCTAAAGAAAATCACCGAGACATATTATAGTCACACTCACTAAAACCAAAGACAAAGAAAGAATCCTGAGAGCAGCTTGAGAAAAACAAAAAGTCACATACAAAGGGGCAACAGTAAGTCTAAGCTCTGATTACTCGGAACAAACCGTGCAGACAAGAAGTCAATGGGATGACATATATAAAACCTTGAAAGAAAAAAATTGCCAACCAAGAATAATATATGCTGCAAAACTCTCACTGAAATATGACAGTGAAATGAGGACATTTCCAGATAAACAGAAATTAAGGGAATACATAAAAACCAAAGCAAAATTACAAGAATTATTAAAGGAAGTCCTTTGGTTAGAGAACCAATATCATCAAACAACAATATGAATCTAGGACCCGAGACTGCATCAACCAGACACCAAACTAGGTAATGAACTCTCAAGGATAAAATAAAACTAAAAAATATACAATACGAAACCAGGGTTCAATTTGAAAATGACAACAACGTCAGAACAATAAAAGAGGGAATAAAGGTGTAGGTATAGAGCTTTCAAATGGAGAGGAAGTCAAGGCAATACCAATAAAAGACTGGTTTAAACTTAGGAAGATAGGGGTAAATTTCAAGGTAACCACAAAGAAAGGCAACAAACTTACTCATCAAAATAAAGAAGAAAAACAAAGTCTCTGTAAACACAAAATCTACAAAAATGAAATAAAGGAAAAAAGATCCACAAATAAAAGGAATTCAGCACAGGGGAGTAACAGGAACAAAGAAAATGTCAGCACCATGAAAAAAAAAAGGCACTACAAAATGACAGGAACAATCTCACAGCTATCAATAATCACACTGAATGTAAATGGCTTAAATGTACCCATAAGGAGACAGAGTGACAGAATGGATTAAAAACAAACAAAAAAACAGGACCCATCAATATGCTATATACAAGAGACACACCTTAGAAACAATGACATAAATATATTAAAAATCAAAGGATGAAAAAAAATCAAGCAAAAAAAAAAGAGTAGAAGTGGCAATACTAATCTTAGATAAAATAGACTTTAAAACAAAATCCACCTTAAGAGACAAAGAACGGCATTACATAATGATCAAAGGGACAATCCATCATGAAGGCATAACCGTAATAAACATCTATGCACCCAATGAGAGGGCTCCAAAACACAAAAAACAAACTCTAATAGCACTGAAAAGAGAAAGACAGTTATACAATAATAGTAGAAGACTTCAACATACCACTCTCAGTAAAGGACAGAACATTTAGAAAGAAACTCAACAAAGATGCAGAAGAGCTAAAGGCTACAACCAACCAACTTGACCTCACAGACACATATAAAACACTTGACCCAACAGCAGCAAAGTCCACATTCTTTTCCAACAAACATAGAACGTTTTCCAGAACAGACTACATCTTAGTCCACAAAGGAACCCTCAACAAAATTCAAAACACTGAGACTATAATACAAAGTATCTTCTCTGATCACAATGTCATCCAAGTAGAAATTAATAACAGGAAGAGCAATGAAAAAAAAATCAAATACATGAAAACTGAGTAACAGCCTGCTTAAAAACTACTGGGTAACAGAAGAAATCAAAGATGGAATCAAAAAATTCCCAAAATAAATGAGAATGAAAACACCCCATACCAAAACCTTTGGGACATAGCAAAGGTAGTGCTCAGAAGTCAATTTATAGAAAAAGAAGCACACATCAAAAAAGATGAGACAAAATCAAAACATTAATGGTACAACTCAAACCAATAGAAAGGGAACAGCAAAAGAAGCCCACATCCACCAGAAGACAGGAAATAATAAAGATCAGAGCAGAAATAAATGAAATAGAGAATAGAAAAACAATACAAAGAATCAACAAAACCAAAAGTTGGTTCTCTGAAAAGGATCAACAAAATCGACAAACCATTGGCCAAACGGACAAAAGAAAAACAGGAGAGGATGCAAATAGCCCAAATAGGCAATGAAATGGGGGACATTACAACAGACACAACTGAAATAAAAAGGATCATAACAGAGTACTATGAAAAACTATACTCCAACAAATTTGAAAATCTAGAGGAAACGGAAAAATATCTAGAAACACACTATCTACCCAAACTAACAAAACTGAAGCTGAAAATCTGAACAGACCCATAATAAGAGAAGAGATTGAAAAGGTAATAAAAAAAAAACTTCCAACAAAAAAAAAGCCCTGGCCCAGATGGCTTGATTGGAGAATTCTACAAAACATTCTGAGATGAGCTTACACCAGTACTACTCAAACAATTTCAGAACACAGAAAAGGAAGGGATACCTCCAAACTCATTCTATGAAGCCAGCATAACCCTGATACCAAATCCAGGGAAAGATACACACAAAAAGAAAACTACAGACCCATATCTCTCACGAATATAGATGCAAAAATTGTGAACAAAATTCTAGCCAATAATATTCAGCATCATAACAAAAAAATAAAACACCACAACCAAGTGGGATTCATACCAGGTATGCAAAGATGGTTCAACATTAGAAAACCAATCAACGTAATCCACCACATAATTAAAAGAATCATATGATCATCTTGATGCAGAAATGGCATTCAACAAAGTCCAACACCCATTCCTGATAAAAACTCTCAATAAAATAGGTACGGAAGGGAAATCCCTCTATGTAATAAAGGGCATCTATACAAAACAAACAGCCAACATCATTCTTAATGGAGTGAGGCTGAAAACATTCCCCCTGAGAACAGGAACAAGACAAGGATGCCCTTTATCACCACTCCTATTTAATGTTGTGCTGGAAGTCCTACCTAGAGCGATAGAGCAAGAAAAAGAAATAAAGGGTATCCAAACTGGTAAAGAAGAAGTAAAACTGTCCCTATTTGTGGATGATACAGTACTATACATAGAAAACTTAAACGACTTCATGAGAGAACTACTGGAGATAATAGGAAGATTCGGCAGATTAGTAGGATACAAGATAAACATACAAAAGTCAGTTAGATCCCTATATGCCAATAAAGAGAATGACAAAAAGGAAATCAGGAAAACAATATCATTTATAATACCCACCACCCAAAACCCACTGCCATCGAGTCGATTCCGACTCATAGTGACCCTTTAGGACAAAGCAGAACTGCCCCATAGAGTTTCCAAGGAGCACCTGGCGGATTTGAACTGCTGACCTTTTTGGTTAGCAGCCATAGCACTTTTATAATATCCCCTAAAAAAATCAAAATACTTAGGAATAAATCTAACCAGGGACGTAAAAGACCTATACAAAGAAAACTACAAAACACTACTGCAAGACACCAAGAAACTACTGCAAGACACCAAGAGATCTACATAAATGGAAAAACATACCATCCTCATGGATAGGTGGCCTCAACATTGTCAAAACGTCAATTCTACCCAAAAAAAAAAGCCATCTACAAATACAATGCAATCCTGATCCAGATACCAACGGAATTCTTTAAAGTGATGGAAAAACTAATCATTAAGTTTATATGGAAAGGGAAGAGACCCTGGATAAGTAAAGCACTACTGAATAAGAATAAAGTAGGAGGACTTGTAGTACCTGACTTCAGAACCTACTATACAGCTATAGCAGTCACAACAGCCTGGTACTGGTACAATGACAGACATATTGACTAATGGAACAGAATTGAGACCCAGATGTAAATCTATCCACCTATGGTTACCTGATCTTCGACAAAGGCCCAAAGTTCATCAAATGGGGAAAAGACAGCCTTTTAAAAAATGGCGTTGGCAAAACTATCTATCTGCAACAAAATGAAACATGACCCATACCTCACACCATGCACAAAAACATTCAAAATGGATCAAAGACCTAAATAAAAAACCAAAAATAAAAATGATCATAGAAAAAAAAATGCAGTCAATGCTAGAGGCCCTAATCCATGGCATAAACAGGACACTAAACGATACCTAACAACACATAAACACCAGAAGATAAACTAGATAATGGGGATCTTCTAAAAATTAAACACTTATGCTCACCAAAAGACTTCACCAAAAGTGTAAAACGAGAACCTACAGACTGGGAAAAAATTTTTGGTATGACACATCCTACAAAGGTCTAATCCCTAAAATCTACAGGAAAATTTGACACCTCTACGACAAAAGGACAAATAATCCAATTAAAAATGGGCACAGGATATGAACAGACACTTCAACGGAGAAGACATTCAGGCGGCTAACAGATACATGAAGAAATGTTTATGATCACTAGCCATTAGAGAAATGCTAATCAAAATCACAATGAGATAACATCTCACCACGACACAACTGGCACAAATCAAAAAAAACAGAAAATAACAAATGTTGGAGAGGCTGTGGGGAGATTGAAACTCTTAAGCACTGCTGGTGGGAATGCAAAATGGTACAACCATTTAGAAAAAAAATATGGCACTTCCTTAAAAAGCTAGAAATAGAAATGCCTTATGATCCAGCAATCCCACTCCCATGAATATATCTTAGAGAAATGAGTCATCAGATGAATAAACATATGCACACCCATGTTCACTGCAACATTATTCACAATAGCAAAAAGATGTCTTTAGTTACCACTCACGTTAAAAAATAAATAAATGAAAAATAAATTTTTTATTTATTGTCTATTTAGTGTTCTCCCCTCCCCTGTAACCATCAAAGATTGTTCCGTTTTGTGTATAAGCCTTTTCGTGAGTTTTTATAGTAGCAGTCTCATAAAATATTTGTCCTTTTGTGATTGACTTCTTTCACTCAGCATAATGCCTTCCAGGTTCATCCACTCACAGATTCATCATAGTTCTTTGTCGTTGCATAGTCGTTGCTGGGCACTTAGGTTGTTTCCAGTGAAGGGTAAGACAGTATCCAATACTGGAGAAGCCAGCACAACTTGACCAAGGCAAGGTGAGAGATACCCCATAGACACCCCAACTCCCTGAGGGACCGAATTACTGGGCTGAGGATTGGGGACCATGGTCTTGGGGAATGTCTACCTCAACTGGCATATAGTTTATAAAGAAAATTTTCTACAATCTATTTTGTTGAGTAACATCTGGGGTCTTAAAAGCCTGTGAGTGATCATCTAATATACTCCACTGGCCTCACACCGTATGGAGCAAGGGAGAACGAAGCAAACCAAAGACTCAAGGAAAGATTAGTTCAAAGGACTAATGGACCACAACTACCACAGCCTCCACCAGACTGAGTCCAGCACTACTAGATAGTGCCCAGCTATCACCACCGACTGCTTTGACAGGGATCACAACAGAGGGTCCCAGACAGAGCTGGAGAAAAAAGCAGAACAACATTCTAACTCACATAAAAAAAGACCAGACTTACTGGTCTGACAAGACCAGAGAAAATCTGAGTATGGCCCATGGACACCCTTTTAACTCAGTACTGAAGTCACTCCTGAGGTTCATCCTTCAGCCAAAGATTAGACAAGCCCATAAAATAAAATGAGACTAAATGCATATACCAGCCCAAGGGCAAGGACCAGAAGGCAGGAAAGAACAGGAAAGCTGGTAACGGGGAAACCAAAGTTAAGAAGGGGAGAGTGTTGGCATGTTGTAGGGGTCACAAACGATGTCACAAAACAACATGTGTATTGTTTAATGAGAAACTAATTTGCTCTGTAAACCTTCACCTAAAGTACAATTAAAAAAAAAAAAGATTCAGCAGAGTGGCAGGATACAAGATCAACATACAAAAATCACACCAACAACGAGAACTTCAAAAAGGAAATCAGGATAACAATACCATTTATAATAGCCCCTTAAAACATAAAATACTTAGGAAAAATCTAACCAGGGATATAAAAGAAAGAAAACTACAAAACACTACTGCCAGAAGCCAAAAGAGACCTATGCAAAATGGAAACACGTACTATATGATCATGGATAGGAAGACTCAACATTGTGAAAGTGTCAGTTCTACCCAAAGCAATCTACAGTTGCAATCCTGATCCAAATGCCAACAGCACTCTTGGTGGAGAAACTGTCAACTTTATATGGAAAGGAAAGAGGCCCCAGATAAGCAAAGCATTATTGAAGAAAAACAAAGTAGGGGCCTCATACTACCCTGTCTCGGAACTTACTATACAGCCATGGTAGCCACAACAGCCTGGTACTGGTACAACAAGAGACACATAGACCAATGGAACAGAATTGAGAACCGAGACATAAATCCATCCACCTATCGTCAGTTGATCTTTGACGAAGCATCAGAGTCCATTAAATGGGGAAAAGACAGTCTTTAACAAATGGTGTTGGCAAAACTGGATATGGATATCCATCTGTAAAAAAATGAAACAGGACCCATACCTCACACCATACACAAAAAGTAACTCAAAATGGATCAAAGAACTAAATACAATATCTAAAACGATAAGGATCATGGAAGAACAAATAGGGACAATGCTAGGGGCCCTACTACATGGCATAAATATAATGCAAACCATAACTAGCAATGCATAAACACCCAAAGATAAACTAGATAACTGGGAGCTCCTAAAAATCAAACACTTAGGGTCATTGAAAGACTTCACCAAAAGAGTAAAAAGAGAACCTACAGATGGGGAAAAAATTTTGGCTACAACATACCTGTCAAGAGCGTAATCTCAAATCTATAAAATACTTCAAGATCTCAACAACAAAAAGACAAATAATCCAATTTAAAAAGAAGCAAAGGATATGAACAGACACTTCACCACGATCAGTAGCCATTAAAAAAAAAAAAAAACCCAAATCGAAACTACAATGAGATACCATCTTACCCAGACATTACTGGCACTAATCAAAAAAACAGAAAATAACAAATGTTGGAGAGGTTGTAGGGAGACTGCAATCCTGCTGGTGGGAATGTAAAATGGTACAACCACTATGGAAAAGGATATCCCTCACCCACTGCCATTGAATCAATTCTGACACATAGCAACCCTGCAGGACACAGGAGAACCACCCCACAGAGTTTCCAAGGAGCAGCTGGTGGATTCAAACCGCCGACCTCTTGGTTAGCAGCTGAGCTCTTACCACCGCGCTACCAGGGCTCTAAAAAGTGACATGGCATCTCCTTAAAAAGCTAAAAGTAGAAAAACCATATGACCCAGCAATCTCACTCCAAGGAATATATGCTAGAGAAATAAGATTCGTCACACAAATAGATACATGGACACCCATGTTCAATGCAGCATTATTTATAATAGCAAAAAGATGGAAACAACCTAAGTGTTCATCAACAGAAGAATGGATGAACAAATTATGAAGCACACAATGGAATACTATACAACGATAAAGAACAATGATGAATCCACGAAACATCTCACAACATGGATGACTCTGAAGGGTATTATGCTAAGTCATAATAAGTCAATCACAGAAAGACAAATATTATATGAGACCACTATTATAAAAACTCAAGAAAAGTTTTACAAATAGAAAAATACAATCTTTGATGGTTATGAAGGAGGGAAGGGAAAATCACTAGCTTGATAGTAGACAAGTGTTAACTTTAGTGAAGGGAAAGACAACACACAATATAGGGGATGTCAGCACAACTTGACCAAAACAAAGTCTTAGAAGCTGCCTAGACACATCCAAACACCTTGATGGACGGAGTTACTGGGGCTGAGGGGTGGTCTTTCAGGGGACATCTAGGTCAACTGGCATAACATAGTTCACAAAGAAAATGTTCTACATTCTACTAAGGTGAGTAGTGTCTGGGGTCTTAAAAGCTTGCGAATAGCCATCTAAGATATTGGTCCCATCCCGTCCAGAGCAAAGGAGAATGAAAAAACCAAAGACACAAGGAAAATATTAGTCCAAAGGACTAATGGACCACATGAACCACACCCTCCCTCTACCAGCATGAGCCCAGAAGAACTAGATGGTACCCGACTACCATCACTGATGGCTCTGACAGGGATCAAAATAGAGGGTCCCAGACAGAGCAGGAGAAAAATGCAGAACAAAATTCAAATTCACAAAAAAAGACCAGACTTACTGGTCTGACAGAGACTGGAGGAACCCCTGAGACTACGACCCCCGGATACCCTGCTAACTCAGAACTGAAGCCACTCCCGAAGTCCACCTTTCAGCCAAAGCTTAGACAGGCCTATAAAACAAACAGGTAACCCTGGTAGCATAGTGGTTAAGTGCTACGGCTGCTAACCAAAGGGTTGGCAGTTCAAATCCGCCAGGCATTCCTTGGAAACTCTATGAGGCAGTTCTACTCTGTCCTATAGGGTCGCTATGAGTCAGAATTGACTCGACGGCACTGGGTTTGGTTTTTTTTTTTTAATAAAACAAACAATAACACACATGAAGAATGTGCTTCTTAGTTTAGTCAAGTGTGAGACCAAATGGGTAATAACACCTGTCCAAAAGTAAAGATGAAAAGGCAGGATGGGACAGGAAAACTGGACGAATGGACACAGGAACCGGGGGTAGAAAAGGGAAGAGTGCTGACACATTGTGGGGGTTGCAACCAATGTAACAGAACAATTTGTGTATAAATTTTTGAATGAGAAACTAATTTGTGCTGTAAACTTTCACCTAAAGCACAATTAAAAAAAAAAACCTATTTGCTAACTAAATTGAGGCAAAGGCATCAAAAACACAAAGAAAGAAATCATTACTCATTTTGACTTTTCAATAGGAAGTATATTTCAGGATAACCAAACAGCCAGAATACTCATTAGAAGCGAGGCTGGTGAGACTTTGTCTCACAGACTTTGGATGTGTTATCAGGAGGCACCAGTCCCTGCAGAAGGACATCATGCTTGGTAGAGGGTCAGTGAAAAAGAGGAAGACCCTCAATGAGATGGACTGACATAGTGGCTGCAACAGTGGGCTCAAACATAATAACAATTGTGAGGGTGGCACAGGACTGCGCAGTGTTTTGTTCTGTTGTACACAGGATCGGTACGAGTCTGAACCGACTCGATAGCACCTAACAACAACCACCACCAGCCCAGTTGGTGAGAGAAAGCTCTTCTTTATACGAGGATGCTAGCCAATAAATGCAGGAGTGACATAATTAGAAAATCACAAGTTTTGCAAATCATCTAATGAAACAATTCATGCTAGGGAATTGAATATTCATGCAATGCCGAAGTACTGCCTCCCAGATTATTTGCTAGTTGCAAGATGAAAAACCTAACTTTACAATAGTGAGATTAGGGGATCATCACCTTAACTAAATATTAAACTTAATGTCACTAATAGTGGGACAATCCAACTTCATGTGTCTCCTGACGAAATAGGAAATTCATAGCATCATTTGAGAAGTAGTTTTGCCAAAGACCTCAAATCAAGCAATCCTTTGATAACTTCCATTTTTTAGCAAACACGAGGGCAGAAGAATGAGTTAAGTGACACCACTAAGAAAAATCTATCTACAAGATACCTGTCTCTTCAAAAAGACAGTGTCATAAAGAAGCAAACAGACAAATCTAGAAGGTGGGGCATGCTACAGGCCAATTAAGAGACTCAAAAGGCATGACAACCAAATGCCATGTGGATCCTGCTCGGATTCTGATTTAAACCAACTGTAAAAATACCATTTTATTTTTTTGTTACACAACTGGAGAGAATTGATTATGAACTCGGTATTAGATGACATTAAGGACTTATGGTTAATTTTGTTACGTATGTTAACAGGATTATGGTTATGTGAGAAAGTGTCTATATTTTTTAGAGATGCATACTGATAAACATGGTGATAAAAATAACACAATACCTGGGGGTTTGCTTTAAATACTTCAGCAAGGAAATTTTTTTTTTAAAAGGAGAAAGCAAATATGGCAACATCTTAGTAACTGCTGATTCTCAGTGCTAGGTATATAGGGAGTCCATTCTACTAGTCTCTATTTTTAATTAAAGAAAAAAGCCAGTATCACAGAACAAACAAGATATGGTGGCACTTACCTAGATTAAAAAACTCCTTAGTAGGTTAGCTATTATTTTTGTTAAAAGGAAAATTTCTGGATAAGCAGCATGCAGATACTAGAACAGCCAACTCGGGGGGCTGGAGTCTTTCTTTAAAGGTGACATTTTGTTTTTTTAAAAAAATGACCTAAAACAACTCTAGCAAAAATGTTAGTACATAAATTTTGGGTCATGGATGCTTGGGTATTTTTTATATTATTCTCTATAGTTCTGTATGTGTGGTAGTTTTAAGACATGGTCCCAAATTCATGGATGCTTTTCCTACTGATAGGTGGGGTCTGTGACCCCTCCCCTTAAATCTCAACAAGTTCCTTTATAACCCATAGAATGTGGTAGAAGTGATACTGCATGATTTCTGCAGCTAGGTTAGAAAAGGCAATTTCAGTTTCCATTTTGCTCGCTAGAACAGTCATGCTTGGAGCCCTGAGCCCCCATGCAAGAAGTCTGACTAGCCTGAGGCCACTAGGCAGTGAATAAACCAGAACATGGAGAAGCTACATGTTGGAAGTCTGGTTGGCACCTTTAGTCTTTGAGTCCTTTCAGCCCAGGCACCAGACATGTGAATGAATGAGACTTTGGATGACTCAAGCCCCTAGCTATGAAGTCACCCTAGCCTTCCAGTTTTCTCAGCTGATGCCCCAGACATCATGGAGCAGAGATAAGCTGTCCTCACTGGGCCTTTTCCAAATTCCTGACCTGCAGAGTTTATCATGAGCATAAGAAAAATGATTGTTTTAAGCTGAAAACACCAAACACCTTGATTGGACCTGAGATTTGGGCAGGGAATGGGGGGAGGGAACAAACTATAAAAGACATTTTGGGGGAACAATTGGAAAAATTTTTATTATGGATGGGGTATTAGAAGATATTCTAAAACCAAAATCAAACCCATTGCCATTGGGTTGATTCCAACTCATAGTGACCCTGTAGGACTGAGTAGAACTGCCCCATATGGTTTCTATGGAGCGGCTGGTGAATTCGAACTGCTGACCTTTTGGTTAGCACCCTGAACTCTTAACCATTGTGCCATCAGGCTCCATTAGGAGATATTAAGGAATTATTACTAACTTGTTAAGTATAATAAAGGTATTGCTATTGTTATTAGGTGCTGTTGAGTCAGTTTCTACTCATAGTGACCCTATGCATAACAGAACAAAATGTTCGGTCCTACACCATCCTCACAGACCACCTGTCTGTCAGTTTGTCATGCTGTGGTAGCTTGTGTGTTGCTGTGATGCCGGAAGCTACGCCACCGGTATCTCAAATACCAGCAGGGTCACCCACAGTGGACAGGTTTTCAGTGGCATGGTGGTTAAATGCTACAGCTGCTAACCAAGAGGTCAGCAGTTCAAATCCGCCAGGCGCTCCTTGGAAATTCTATGGGGCAGTTCTACTCTGTCCTATAGGGTCACTATGAGTCAGAATCGACTCGACAGCAGTGGGTTTGGGTTTTTTTTTTTTTTTGGCCAGACTAGGAAGAAGGACCCAGCGATTTACTTCCGAAAAAAAATTAGTCATTGAAAACCTTATGGATAGCAGCAGAACATAGTCTGACATAGTGCCGGAAGATGAGCCCCTCAGGTTGGAAGGCACTCAAAGCATGACTAGGGAAGAGCTGCCTCCTTAAGGTAGAGGTGACCTTAATGACATGGATGGAGTAAAGCTTTCGGGAACTTCATTTGTTGATGTGGCATGACTCGAAATGAGAAGAAACAGCTGCAAACATCCATTAGTAATTGAAATGATGAATGTGAGAAGTATAATAAAGGTAGCATGATTATATAGGAAGGTGCCTTTATTCTTAGGAAATAATGAAGTATTAAGGGGTAAAATATGTTATGATGGCTGCGTATTATGTTGAAGTGGTTCAGCAAAAACTACAGATAGATGGATGAAGCCAATAAGGCAAAATATTACAATTGTAGAACCTAGGTATTGGGAATATGGGTGTTTATGTACTAGGCTTCTTTATGCATAATTGAAAACTGTCACAATAAAAAATTTAAAATAATGAATGAGACTAAGAGATTATAATAACCAATGGGTAGTCCTTGAATGGATCCTGATTTGAATAAACCAACTGTAAAAGATACTTTTGGTATAATTTGGGGAAATTTGAATAAGGACTTGATATTAGATGATATTAGGAAATAAACGTTAATATACTTTAGTAAGATATAATGGTACTGTGGTTATGGAAGAAAATGCCATTATTTTAGAGATGCATACTGAAGCATTTAAGATGAGATGTCATAATGGGTGACATCAGTAAAAATGGCAGAGTAAGGACCTCCAAAGGAGCCTTGGTAGTATAGTGGTTAAGCACTCAGCTGCTAAACATAAAGGTCATTGGTTTGAACCCACCAGCCGCTCCACAAGAGAAAGATGTGGCAGTCTGCTTCCGTAAAGACTTACAGCCTTAGAAACCCTATGGGGCAGTTCTACTCTGTCCTACAGGGTCACTATGAGTTGGAACTGACTCTACGGCAATGAGTTTTAAGGACTTCCAAAAACTTGTTCCTCTATAAAAGCCCCAAAAAACTGGCAAAAATTGTCAGAATCAGTGTTTCCATTCATCAAATACTTGTTGAACATCTCCATGTGTTAGGTACTATGTGAGTAGCTGGACACAGTGATGGACAAAAATAAACCGATTCCCACCCTTTAGTGGTGATAATGGGCACATTTGTCTGGTTCCTGATTTTAATGCGTATACCTATAGAATGTCTCTTATAATCTCTTTTGGGTTAAGAACTCAAAATGTGGCTCACGTTGAAAATGTGATAAGTTATTAGCTTTTTCTCTAGAGAAATATACATGCATATATGCATACATTTATATAAAATTTATATACAATTTTAGGGGATTCAAGGACCCAAAAGTCCATGGACGCCAACTAAAGAAGCTCTGTTCTACTGTTTCATCCTATTGGTTTAAGCTAGATGCTCTTCTTCATACTAAGGTAGCATCCTTTTATTTTTAGCTGACTAAAAGTCACTTTAAAAATATATTTTATTGTTTTTCGGTCAAAGTTTACACAGAAAAAAGGTTTGGAGATTTTTGGTTTGTTTGTTTTTTCCCCAGCATAAATAGGCATTGAATGAGTAAAAGACCAATAGAAATACAGAAACAGATAAAAGGCTGATGAAACAAAATGAATGATCCCCAAACAGCTCCGGATATATATGAGTCAAGAGATACGGCAAAGAAAACTCCCAGCTTAGTGGGAAGGGGAACAACTGTTCCATATGATTTTGGAACCAACAGTTACCTATTGGGGGGAGGGGGAGAAACTTAGATCTTCTGTTTGGTACCATATGCTAAATAAATTATAGATTAAAAATTAGAGTTAAATTAAAAAATCAAGCTTTAAAAAATACCAAGGTGGTAATTATCTGCTCTCTGAATAGGGAAACAATGGGAAAAGATCAATATTTGATATAAAAATATTCCTATTTTTCATGTAGAATGAGAAAAAATACCATAAGCAAAGGAAAAAAAATTATTTATATATACATATATAGAACAAATAATGACTATTTCTTTACTATATAAAAAAGGCAATTTGAAAAGCTTAAAGACTCATATAGATAAATGGGCAAAAGACAGAAAAAAAATTACAAAAGAAAAAATTTTAATGCTAATGCAAACATATGGGAAGTGTTTAATCAAAGAAGTACAAATTAATCAATGAGATACTATTGTTTGCTTGTGAATTACCAAGATCGAAACAATATTGTAATAAGAGACTGCTTGTGGTCAACCCAGTATCATTCTCCCTTTCTTGCTTACTAATCCTGATTTTGTAGGGACAACAATATTGTTGCTGCTGTTATTTGCAATTGAGTCGATTCTGACTCATGCGAGCAGAGTAGAACTGCTCCATAAGATTTTCAAGGTTGTGACCTTTTGGAAGCAGATTACCTGGCTTGTCTTCAAGGTGCCTCTGTGTGGGTTTGAACCACCAACCAACCTTTTGGCCAGCCGCTGAGTCCTTAACCATTTGTACCACCCAGGGACTCCGGGAAAGCAATGTGCCTAGCTAAAAACTACATTTTCTGGCCTCCCTGGCAGAGAGTTGTGGCCATGTAACACAATTTTGGCCAAAGGAATGTAAAAAGAAGTGGAACTTGGGGGTGAGGGGCCTCAGCATGCCAATTCCATCTTCTTTTTGTTCTTCCCCTTCTTCCTGACTACAACCCAGCCTGATGCTGGAAGTAAACAGTCATCTTGTGACCCTGAGAGGGTAAGCACTCACTAAGGATGCAAAATTCCTGTTACTCACAGGCAACCACTATTCCTAACTGAAAGACATACTCAATGCTTGGGAGGATTTCATAAACAAGTAGGAGTGTAAATTGGTACAACCTTTCTGGAAAGCTATTTGGCAATATGTATCAAGAGTTTTTAAAATGTTCATACTAATAAACTGTGTTGGCATGGGTGTAGGGAAACAGGCATTCTTATGCGTTGATTGTGGGAATGTTAACATTCTCTAAGACGTATTGTTAAGTGAGAAAAGTGAATAACAGCGTATAAAGTATGCTTCCAATTGAATAAAAGTGTGGGGGAAATATATACATGTATTTGCTTGTATATGCATAAACTATCTCTGAAAGAAAACCCAAGAAACTTTTAACAGTGGTTGACTCCAGGAGTGGAATTGGAAAACTGAGTAACAGGGGTGGGACGGAGATTTTTCCTATGTATTCTCATATACCTTGGCCTTCTAGGATTTTATGGAGATCCATTGTTAAGTAAATAATCAGAGAGATACAAACATTTATATATAAACGTTCATTCTAAATGTTATCAGTAATTGTGAAAAACTGGCAACCTTAAATGCCCCACATTAAAGAAGAAGTTAGGTAAATTACGGTCTTTTTATGCAAATAACATGCACCTTTTCCATTTGCTTGCCAACCAGTCCAACCTCTGCAATGTATTTTCAGAAGTACCCCTATGCCAACTTGTTTTTACATGTTGTTATAAAAAAATTAGCAGAGCATGCTTATGAAAATACCTCACAGGGGGAGGGAGTGGTTGGCAAACAAACATAGAAGGCACATGCTATTTGTATAAAAACACAGTAGGTATATCCATGGAATGGAATTATAATATTATTTATAAACAATGACATAGAAACATGCTTATGATATAATATTAATTTGAAAGGCCATATACTTTTATTGGTTTTCAACTTTTACAGTCACCTAGTCAATGACTCGATGGCACTGGGTTTTTGGGTTAGTCAATGTAGACTATTAATTTTAAGACAGAATGTAAATGTTAACAACTTTGACAATGTAAATGAAAAAGTGTGGCTCATAGAAGGAAGAAAGAATAGGAGCACAAATGTCCATATCCCTTAAAGTGGGTAGTCACGACAGACAGATGGGAAATGATGGAAGGAGAAATAGACGTTAAGTTGATAAATCAAGAAATGGCAAAATAACCCTATTATTATCTTGAATTTTGGAGGTAACTACCAGAAAAATGAAAACTATAAGGATGTCTCTCAGGCATAGGACTGAAGGTACAGAAAGACCATTGCTTTTCATCCTAAACTTCTCTTACTAATTTATTTGCTACCAGGTACACACACTAAAACCAGTAAACCAAATGCTGTTGAGTTAACTCCTACCCATGCTGACCCCGTATGTATCAAAGTACTCCATAGGGTTTTCAATGGCTGATTTTTCAAAAGCAGATCACCAGGCCTTTCCTCCAAGGTACTTTTGGTGGACTCAAACTTCCAATCCTTCGATTAGCAGCCAAGTGTGTTAACCATTTGCACCACCCAGGGACTCCTGTGCACATACTACTTTGATTAAAAGCCAAAAAATAAAGAAGCAGGATATAAGATTATATACTTTGTGATTTCAACCATAAAAAGAAAAAATACATAGAAAAAAAAGCCTAGAAAGAAATATGTCAAAATGTTAATAGTAGATGCTTCTGGGTGGCAGACTTACGGGTGGTTTCTTCTTTATGTTTTCCTCTATTTTCTGTATTTTCCAAACTTTCTGTTATTATAACCAGAAAAATCTACTCTGACAGGTGAAAATAAAGCCAGAAAGTATAGAAGAAAAAAATTAGAAAATAGGCCTGAAGAAAACTGAAGAAGAAAAAAAAGGGAAACATTTGCTGACTGACTAAGAGAACACTTCTTAGTACAGCCCCACACCTCCCTAACCTCAAGCAACCACTACAAAGGTCAAAATAAGGCTGGGTGGAAGCAGCAGGCTCTTTATTTCTTGGGGAAACACAGGTATTGAGATCTCAACACTCTCTCTGGTAGATTCTTGCAGTAATAGCCCTCAATTTGCTAATACCATCTTATATGCATGACCCTCTGCAATGTGACTTTGCAGCTTTCTACCTCAGGAGGTGGAATCTATTTCTCCACCCTTGGAATCTAGGCTTGGCCATGTAACTTGCTTTGGCCAACAGGACAACAGCAAACAAGATGCAAGCAGAGGCTTGAAAAGTACTTGCATATTGGGGCTTGTCCTCTCTTGCTATTGGAAACCCTTCTGCCACTATGTGAAAAAGCCCCGGCTGGCCACCTGGTGGGTGAGAGACTATATGGACAAAGGCCCTTTTTAAAAAAAAAAACCCATTGCCGTTGAGTTGGTCCTGACTCATAGTGACCCTACAGGACAGAGTAGAACTGCTCCAGAGGGCTTCAAGGAGCGGCTGGGGAACGTGAACTGCCGACCTTTTGGTTAGCAGCCAAGCTCTTAACCACTGTACCACCAGGGCTCCTAAATTGTGCCACCAGGGCACCAGCCATCCTATATTAGGTCCCAGATACCTGAGGCAGGTCTTTTTAGACTATCCAGCCCTAGTCTAACTATCCCAGACTAGAATAACAGCTCAGCCAACCTACAGAATCATATCAGAAATAATCAGTGGTTGTTGTTTTAACCCACTAAGTTTTGGGTAGCTTGTTAAGCAGCAAAAGAAAACTGATACACCATCCAATATGAAAACTACCTGGCCAGTGAGATGAGGAAAATACTTTTATAACCTCCTAAACTCCATGCTCTCAACTCAATGAACATTCTTCCCTCCTTCCTCAGAGATGGCCTCTCGAGCCAGTACAGGTGGTAGTCTAAAGAGTCTTGGGCCCTTTGGAGCTCAACAGTTGATAGAATTTCCCTCCTTGGACAGCAATATTATCAGAGGACTGGGCAGATGGTATCAGAATGTTCTTCAAAGCATTTAGGCTGCTTGCTGAAATCTGCTCAAGGTCTTTCCTATCCATCTCAAGTCACATAATATCAGAAGCCAACAAGCTCCTTTACCTCTGATTTTGCTGCACTGGGAACACCCTGAGGGCATGAACTCTGTGTCTCACTGATCATTTTAGCTCCAGAAGAATATGCTAAACAAACAAATCAATGACTGAATCAGATCTTCCTATCTTAAATATCTTTCCTCCTCCCCAGCCTATTTTTTCTCCGACCACCCTCACAAAATTTAAAGGACAGAATACTGAATCACCTTTAGGGCTCCATGGAGCATCATCTGAATTCTTCTTTTTCTTGTGTCGAGATTTTAAAGCAGGATCATCATCATCAGACTCCAGGGATGGATAGACTGCAGGAAGAAGGAAAAGAAGGGTTACTGAGATCTCAACGAAAATGGTGAAGACAGAATGATACCTACACCTCAGCTACTCCTACTCCCCTACAAGTGTATCCTTTACTTAATCCATTCTCAACTCCAGCAGTCCCTGAATATTCCACACTTTTCATGCCCTTGTACTTCTGCTGCAAATGCCTTTATTGCAGCTTCACGTAATTAACTTCAGTTCATTCACCCAACATCCATAAAATGAGTAACTTCAAGAGCTACTTTACACAACGTTCAAAATTCAACTCTTGACTCAACTCCTACAAGAAGACTTACCTCACTCCTTTAATCTGATTCAGATGCCTCCTTCTAAACTCTCCACAGCATCCTGTACATACCTCTACTGGAGCTATTTGTCATATAGTATTTAAGAGTTGATTGGTAAATCGGTTGCCCCCAATTTACTGTGGGGGCAGGAATGTGTATTATTTTATTTCATAACAACAGAGCCTAACACAATGCACAGTAGGTGCTCAGTCAATGTGTGTTAATGAATAGATAAAGAAATAATACACACATTATTCACACAAATGGAGCAGAAAGACTACCTGGGTTGAACTGGGAACAAGATTACGGGGACTAAATGCTCTGAATAACAAAACACACATATACAAGTTTCCCATCTAATACAAACATACACAGACATACAGTCTTATCACATACTCCTTCACAATCTACATACAAAACATAAGATTTAATGCGAAGACAGACCAGAAAGGTCCTACTGATGGGGTCTGCTGTGCTAACCCAGAAGAGAAAAAAAGTGAGAGAGAGAGAGAACTTCTACCTTTCCAACTCCTCCCAATGACCAGCTTCATGCTTTTTTTTTTTTTTTTTTGCCCTAGAATTCTATTTCATCAAAGGAATACAGTCTTCCACTTCTTCTAGAATGGCTCCATTCTGGGAAAATGAGTCTATTTTTTCAGGCCTTCCTCCTTGGGCAAAGAGGTAAAACCCTGCCCCTGATTTCTTGAATAAATAAATAAATAAATAAATAAAAAGAGGGCTCACTGTCCCTAGAAAGAAATGACAGCTGGTAACAGTTATTTGAATGTCTCATCCCTAATAGCTCCAATGGCTGTCAATGTTATTTCTTCGGTTCTGAAAGGTTTTTCCACTTCAAGGAAAGCAGCAGTGTGCTATGGTAGAAATACCCAAGTCTCCGGGTCAGCGATTAGTTTGAAACCCTGGATTGATCTGCTAGCTCTGTGGCCTAACGAAACTTCTGAGTCCCAGTTTCTCCATCCATTACATCGAAATAACAGATATCACCTATTTTGCAAAGTTGTTGTAAGGATTAAGAAATAATATGTGTAAATTAACTTGTAAAAGGTATTCCATTTGAAGGTTCATGCCTTATTCAAGAGTGGGCTAAGACATATATATAATAATTAGGATATTAAAAGAAAATATAAGCTTAAATATGTATATTAAAAATAAAAAGGGGGAAAAGTGATGACACCAAAAACGGCAGAGTAGAGAGCTCCAAGGCTCCGCTCCTCCACTGAAACAATTACTAAGCTGGCAAAAACTGTGAGATTCAACTTTTTGGAACTCTGGAATCTAATAAACTTACAGCAACCAAGGAAGGTTTAATGAAGAAAAAGGTTGCTAAATTTAGGTGTTTAAGGAAATCTCTGTCAGGTCACTGGCTGACCACGGAGGTAACGGAATAGAAAATGTAGTGACCACACTTAACAAGGAATATAGTCTTTCCAAAAAAAAAAAAAAAGGGAGAAGTCACTAACTAAATGGATGATTTCAGCCCGCAACAAGAAACAAAGAGCAAACCCTGGGAACAGGGGGAAATCTGATTTCCAGAGTGACTATAATTTTAAAACGTCTAGTATTCAGCAAAAAAATTATGAGGCCTGCAGAGAAACGGCAACACATGGTTCATTCACAGGAAAAAAAGAAATTGACAGACACTGTCCCTGAGACTTATAAGACTTTAAATCAGCTGTATTAAATATGCTCAAAGAGCTAAACAAAAACAGGAGAACAATGTCTCAACAAGTAGAGAATATCAATTAAGAGACAAATGATAAAAAGAAACCAAATGCAAATTCTGGAGTGGAAAAGTACAATAACTGAAATGAAAAATTCACTAGATGGTTCAACAGTAGATTTGAACAGGCAAAATTAAGAATTAGGGAACATGAAGATAGTTTAACTGAAATTCAGTCTGAGGAGCATAGAGAATAAAGAAAAATTAAGAGTAAGGTATGTGTGGAATGCCATCAAGCATACAAACATATACATAGGAGAGTCAGAAGAAGAAGAATGAAAGAAAGGGTAGATATGATATTTGACAAAATAGTGGCTGAAAACTTCGCAAATGTTATGACACAAAGCTACACATCCAAGAAGTGCTAAAAACTCCAAGTAAGATACTCTAAAACATCCACGCTGGGACACACTATAATAAACTGTCCAAAGTCAAAGACAAGGAGAGAATCTAAAAAGCAGCAAGCCCACCCAGTAACCCAGTGCCATCGAGTCAATTCTGACTCATAACGACCAGATAGGACAGAGTAGAACTGCCCCATAGAGTTTCCAAGGAGTGCCTGGCGGACTTGAACTGCTGACCCTGTGGTTAGCAGCCGTAGCGAGACGTAAATTATCATGTACAAGGAAGCCACAAAAAGATTAACGGCTGTGCTGGGAAAACTGGATTTGCACGTGCATAAAAATGAAAAAGGATATATGCCTCACACTACATACAAAAACAAATATGGATTAAGGACCTAAATGTAAAAAGTAAAACCATAAAATTCTTAGAAGAAAATGCAGGAGCAAAGCTGTCAGGTCTAGCTTTTAACAATGGATTACCTAATATAATAACAATAGTACAAACAGTAAAACACAAAATAAATGGGACCTGATAAAAATGAAAAACTTTTGTTCATCAAATGACCTTACCAAAAAAAGGAGAAGACGAGCTACTGACTGGGAGAATATCTTCAGAAACAATTTTTCCAATAAGAATCTAATACCCAAAATATATATACAACTAAAACAACTTAATGGGCTCAAGTATAGCAAAACATTATAAGTACAGCACAGGACAGGGCAGTGTTTCATTCAGCTGTACGTGGGGTCACTATGAATCAGAATCAATTCGATGGCACCTAACAACAACAACTTAACAACAAAAAGACAATGCAATCATAAAATGAGAAAAGGACTTGAACAGACATTTCACCAAAGAGAATATGCAAATGGCCACCAAACACATGAAAAGATGCTCAATGTCATTAGCTATCAGAGAGATGCAAATCAAAACCACAATGAGATACCATTTAACTAACACTAGGATGGCTAAGATTAAAAAAACGAAAAAAAAAATCCAGAAAATTACAAATGTTGGTGAGGACATGGGGAAGTTGGACCTCTTACTCACTGCTAGTGGGAATGCAAAATGTCATTGTATAAAACAGTGTGCAGTTCTTCAAAAAACTAAAAATAGAACTACCATATGACCCAGTAATTCCATTCCTAGGTATATACTCAAAAGACGTGAAAGTAGAGACTCAGAGACTTGTACACCAATGTTCAGTACGGCACTATTCACAACAGCCAAAAGGTGCCCATCAACAGATGAATGGCTAAACAAAATGAGGTACATACAATGGAATACTACTTAGCCAGCAGGAGAAATGAAGTCTCGATACATGCTATAATATGGATGGAGCTTGAAGACATTACGCTAAGTGAAATAAGTCAGTTACAAAAAGACAAATATTTTATGACCTTATTTACATAAAAAGACAAGAAAAGGCAAATGCATAGAGACCAAAGGAGCAGGAGGGAAGGGGAAAAAAGAGGATTAACAGTGATGGAAAAATTGCATTGATTAAGGGTAGGGTTGCACAGCTGATTATTGTAAGTGCTGTCAATAAGTTGTACAGCTGCAAAAATCTGAAGAGGCAAAAGTTGTATGAGATATTTACAACAACAAAAAAGAGTAGTTGCTGAGGCTGCTTATGTACAACACCTCATGGGATTTGGTTCCTTTCTCATGGGCCATCTCAGTAAACTGGCCTAATAACATATTTAGTGCTTCTGTTCTGCCTCCTAATTCGTTGCGTAGTGCCTGCGGTCTTGTAAGCTTCCAAGCAGACATCCAAGGCACAACAATTGGTCTCTCTATCCCACGGACCAACAGAAGAAGGAGAGCCAGGAAGGAGTAGCATATGGACTGTATGGCTAATTGCCTCCGTGAATAACTGCATCCTTTGCCATGAGACCAGAAGAACTAGATGGTGTACTGAACATTTTGATCAAAGATTCTATAGAAGAATCCTGATTAAAAGGGGAAAGTGCAGAGCAGAATTTTAAATTCTCATGGAATTTGGATTTTCTGGAACCACAGAGGCTGGATGAACCTCTGAAACTACTGCCCTGAGATAAAACTCTGAACTTTAAACCAAAAATATTCCCTGAAGTCATCTTAAAACTGAACAACAGTTCAGCTTAACTAGTAAAAAAAAAAAAAGCCTGCCTTGAGTGGTAATGCTCTCTTAAGAACTACCCCAATGGGAAGAAATTGACAACAGAAACTTAGAAGATTAGATAGGAACCTTAGGGAGCAGCGAGTTTATGTTAATGGGGGAAGAACAACTCACAAAAGGAGAGTGAGAATGGTTGCACAACTCAAAGAATATAATTGATGTCACTGAATTGTACATGTATAAACTGCTGAATTGGTGTATATTTGCTGTGTATATTCTCAACAACAACAACAAAATAAATAAATAAGAGATTAAAAACTGATTTCTCCTCAGAAACAATGGAGGCCAGAATGCAGCTGGATGATGTATTAGAAGTGCTGAAAGAAAAGAAAAGAAAACAAAACAAAACAAAAAACTGTCAATTAAGAATACTTTATCTGGCAAAATTCTCCTTCATTCCAAGATAAACAAAAGTGGAAGCAGTCTATTGCTAGTAGGTCTTCCCTACAAGAAATGCTGAAGTGAGTTTTTCAGGTTGAAATGAAAGAACACTAGAGAGTAACTCAAAGCAATGCAGAGAAATAAAGAACATCAGTAAAGGTAAACATGAACGGCAGTATTATTATATTTTTAATTTGGAACTCCTATATATATAATTTAAAAGACAAATGCATAAAACATTAATTATAAATCTATGTCAATGGAAACACATGTATAAAGGTGTAATTTGTGACAATAACTACATAAAAAGGAAAAATGAATCTGCACAGGGCCAAAATTTTTGTATGCAATTAAAGCTAAATGTTATCAATTCAAACTAGAACGTTATAAATTTAGGATGTTAATTGTAATCCACATGCAATCATTAAAAAAAAGAAAGCTAAAAAAAATGAGAATCAAAACTAGAAAATAAACACAAAGGAGAACAGTAATGGAGTATCTGAAGAGTAAAAAAGATGTAAGGCATACAGAAAATACCAAAATGGTAGAAGTAGGTGTTTCCTTATCAGTAATCATTTTAAATGTAAATGGATTAAACTCACCAATTAAAAAACAGAAATTGGCAGAATGGATAAAACACATGACGCAACTATATGTTATCTACAAAAAATTCACATTAGATCCGGACACAAATAGGTTGAAAGTAACTGGATGGAAAAAGATATCCCATGAAGAGGTGGCTATACTAATATCTTAAAAAAAAATTTGAAATGAAAAATTTTTACAAGAGACTAAGAAGAGCATATTGATTAAAGGATAAATCCATCAAGAAGGAATAACAATTAAAAACACATACCACCCAATAACAGAACCCTGAAATATATGAAGTAAAAATTGACAGATTAAAGGAAGAAAAAATCAATTCTACAATAATAGTTGAAGACTTCAATAACCCACTTTTAATAATGGATAAAACAACCAGAGAGAAGATAAATAAAGAAATAGAGGACTTCAACAACACTACAAGCCAGCTAAATGAAACAAGACATATATAAAACACTCCACCAAACAACAGTAAAATAGACATTCATCTCAAGGGGACATGGAACATTCTCAATAAATTTGAAAAGACTGAAACCATACTAAGTATCTTTTCTGACCACAATGGAATGAAATTAAAAAAGCAAACACAAGGAAAACTGGAGAATTCACAAATATGCTGAAATTCAACAACACACTATTAACAACTCAATGGGTCAAAGAAGAAATCACAGGGAAATTAAAAATACTTTGAGGCAAATGAAAATTAAAACATAATATACCAAAACTTACGGGATATAGCAAAAGCAATGTTTGGAGGGAAATTTATAACTACAAACCTCTACATTAAAAGAGAAAGTCTCAAATCAATTACCTAACTCTTTATACCTTAATTAAAAAAATACCTTAAGGAACTAGAAAAAGAAAACTAAACCCATAGTGAATTAAGGACAGAAATTAATGAAGCTGACAAAGAGGAAAAATAAAGAAAATTAAAACAAAAACTGGTCCTTTAAAAAGATCAATAAAACTGATAAAATACTAGAAATAATGAAAACAATAGAGAGAAGACACAAAATACTAATTTCAAGAATGAAAAGGAGACTCACTAAAGACCCCAAAGACATTAAAACGATAATAAGTAAATACAACAAATGACCCTATCACATCAATTCTACAACTTAGATGAGATGGGACCAACTGCTTGAAAGACACAAATTACCAAAACTCACACAATATGAAATAGATAACCTGAACAATCCTACATATATTATAGCAAACAAATTTACAGTTAAAACCTGAAAAAGAAATCTCCAGGCCCAGAGGGTTTCACTGACAAATTCTACTAAATATTTATAGAAGAAACAACACCAATTCTATACAACCTCTTCCAGAACAGAAGAGGGAACATTTCCCAAGTCATTCATTGTGGCCAGCATTACCTTGATACCGAAACTAGAGAAAGACAGTATAAGAAAAGATATCCCTCAGAAGCACGGACACAAAAATCCTCAGTGAAATACTAGCAAATCTAATCCAGTGATACGCACTGCGCCACAAGGGCTCCTTGTAAGTGGAGTTTATTCCAGAACCACAAGGCTGGTTCAACAAGTGAAAATCAATCCAGGTAATCCACTATATTAACAGACTAAAGAAGAAAAACCACATGACCTTAGCCATTGATAGAAGAAAAATACTGGACAAAATTCAACGCCCATTCATAGTAAAAAAACACTCAGCAAAATAGAATAAAAGTGAACTTTATTAACCTGACTCAAAGCTATGAGTTGCAATCGACTCGAAGGCAGTGGGTTCGTTTCAGTGGTTTGGTTATTAACCTGATAACCTAAAGCTAGTATACTTAATGGTAAAAGACTGAATGCTTCTCCCTTACATTAGGAACAAGGCAAGGATGTTGACTCTCACCACTCTCATTCAACAGCATGCTTGACGTGTTAGCTAGAAAAAAAGGCAAGGGGGGGGGAAGACATACAGATTGGAGAGAAAGGAATAAACCTGTTCCTATTTGGAGATGGCATCATCATCTATATATAGAAAATCACAAGAAATATACAAAAAAGCTCCTAAAACTATTAAGTGAGTTTACCAAGGTTGCAGGATATAAGGTCAACACACAAAAATCAATCATATTTATACATACTAGCAAAAAACAAAAGGAGCCCTGGTGGCACAGCAGTGAAGTGTTCGGCTGCTAACCAAAAGGTCAGCAGTTTCAAACTCACCTGCCGCTCCAAGACAGATATGGCAGTCTGCTTCTTTAAAGATTTACAGCCTTGGAAACACTGTGGGGCAGTTCTACTTTTCCTATTGGGTTGCTATGAGTTGGACTTGACTGGACGGCAACAAGTTTGGTTTTGGTTTAGCAAAAAACAATAGGAGACCAAAGGTTTAAGAAAATACCATTTATAATATCTCCAAAAACAATGCAGAACTTAGTGATAAGTCTAACAAAACATGTGCAGGATCACTACGCTGAAAACTGTAAAATGCTGATGAAAGAAAAAAAAAGACCTAAATAAGGAGGGATATACCACATATACGACTTTGAAGACTCAATATATTTAAGATGTCAATTATCCACAAGTTTAAGTTTTGATTTAACTCAACTACAATCAACATCCCAGCAGAAATTTTTGTGAACTCAGACAAACTGATTCTACAATTTATACAGAAAGGGAAAGTTGAACAAATCACACTACTCAATTTTAACCTACAGTAATTAAGACAGTATGGTGTTGATAAAGGGATAAACACACAGATCAGTGGAATAGAATAAAAAGTCCAAAAACAGACACACAAATATGGCCCTTTGATTTTTGACAAAGATGCAATAGTGATTCAATGGAAAAAGGATAGTCTTTTCAACAAATGGTGCTGGAACAATTATACTATCCTTATGCAAAAAGAAAAAAATGAACCTTGACCTAAACATCATACCTTATGCAAAACTTAACTCAAAATGGACCATGGATATAAATGTAAAATCTAAAAGTATAAAAATTTTAGGTGAAAAAATAGGAGAAAATTGTAATGGCCTGGGGTTACACAGAGTTGTTAAATGAGACATCAAAAGCACAACCCATAAAGAAATGATAAACTGGAATTTAAAGAAAATAAAAGTGCTTGCTTTATGGAAGACAATGTTAAGAAAATGAAGGACAAACTACACACTGGAAGAAGATATCTACAAATCATATATCTGATATGGGACTTGTATTCACTATATAAAAAGAACTTTCAAAGCTCAACGGTTAAGAAAAAACAAAACCCAATTAAAAAAATGGGGAAAAGTTGTTCAAAGTGTCTGTTTAAAGACACTACAAAAGGCAGGGCACATGAGGAGACGGAGCCAAGGTGGCGGAATAGACGCTTCCGGAGAGCCCTCTTTACAACAAAGACCTGAAAAAAAAGTATATTTGTGACAAGCTGGGAACCCTGAGCATCAAAGGCAAGCTTAGACAATGAACTGAGGGGCAGGGGGAGGAAGACACCGTTCAGAAGTGGAGAGGAGTTACAGGACCTGAATCATGGGGAGCCCTCAGGCACCATTCCCGGAGTGCCAGCGGCGGCGGGCTGGTACTAGCGTTCGGCCGCAGTTTCCTCAGGGAGCAGCCAGCTGCACAGACCACTCACACCTCTGGAACCAGAGGAGAACGGCGCTCTCGGCAAAAGCTAAATACTCAGGTATATTTTACCACGCCCCCGCCCACCCCGAGTCGGCCTCAGTGGCTGAATCCCTGGGCCTGAGATAGACCCTGGTGAGCACCTAGAGCCATCCACCCGGCCTTGGGGAAGGACAAAATTTGCAACTGGGGGGAAGAGATAATTTGCTAGCTCCATGAACCGGGAGGGCTCAGGACAGAAGCGGCTCCTGTCCAGGCATACACCGTCTGTGGACCTTGAGCACCTTTCCCTTCGGCATGGACCTGTGTGGGTGTATTTTGGGAGAATAGGCCCTTGTTGGCAAACTCCAACAATTTCAGCTGTGCGGTGGAGAGGTGGGTGTTTGACGTTTGACATTGCTTTGCCTGTTAAAAAAGGTCCTCACCTACCCACATCAGGGACCTAAGGACAGGTAGCTCCACTCAGGTCACCCAGCCACCCGCAACAGGGGTTCAAAGATAACTGGTACCTCCCAGTACTTACAACCAAAAACTTTGGGTGCCCGTGGTCCCTCTGCAGAACCCACCAACCAGCACGCTCAAGGGAAGAGAGACGTGGTTTCCTCAGAGATACCTGGGGGTCGGTTCTTAGCTCCCTGCCTTGATCAGAGCGTGACCCCCTGCTGCAGTGAGATACCGGTATATATGCCAATTGCCCCTGCCCCTCTAAGACTGTAGGACAGAGCGTGCACCACACATTTGATGATAAGCTACCTGGAAACCTGAGCTGAATTCATACAAGAAACCTGATAACAGTTCTAGCCAGCTGGGAACAGGACACTTGAGCTCCAAAGGTGAAAAGAATCAAGGTAGCTCACTCAAGCAACCCATAGGGGTATACCAAAACAAAAAGCAAGCAGCTATGACACAGTAAGCAAGCATAAACTAATACAATAACTTATAGATGGCTTGGAGACAACAGTCAATATCAAGTCACACAAAGAAACAGACCATGATCACCTCAACGGGCTCTCAAAACAAAGAATCAAGGATCTTCTAGATGAAAGTGCATTCCTGAAATTACCAGATGCAGAATACAAAAGTTTAATACACAGAACTCTTCAAGACATCAGGAAGGAAATGAAGTAATACGCAGAACAAGCCAAGGAACACACAGATAAAGCAACTGAAGAAATCAGAAAGATTATTTAGGAACATAATGAAAACTTTAATAAGCTGGAAAAATCCATAGACAAACAGCAATCAGAAATTCAGAAGATTAACAATAAAATTACAGAATTAAACAACTCAATAGAAAGTCAGAGGAGCAGAATTGAGCAAATAGAAGCTAGACTTTCCGAACTCGAAGGCAAATCACTCGGCACTAATATATTGGAAGAAAAATCAGATAAAAGAATTAAAAAAACTGAAGAAACCTTAAGAATCATGTGGGACTCTATCAAGAGAAATAACCTATGAGTGAGTGGAGTACCAGAACAGGGAGGGATAACAGAAAATACAGAGAAAACTGTTGAAGATTTGTTGGCAGAAAACTTCTCTGATATTGTGAAAGATGAGAAGATATCTATCCAAGACGCTCATCGAACTCCACATAAGGAAGATGTTAAAAGAAAGTCACCAAGACATAATCAAACTTGCCAAAACCAAAGATAAACAGAGAATTATAAGAGCAGCAAGGGATAAAAGAAAAGTCACCTACAAAGGAGAGCCAATAAGAATAAACTCGGACTACTCGGCAGAAACCATGCAGGCAAGAAGGCAATGGGATGACATATTTAAAAAACTAAAGGAAAAAAATTGCCTGCCAAGAAACATATCCACCAAAACTGTCTCTTAAATATGAAGGTGAAA
The DNA here is from genome assembly GCF_024166365.1 of Elephas maximus indicus. Taxonomy (NCBI): domain Eukaryota; kingdom Metazoa; phylum Chordata; class Mammalia; order Proboscidea; family Elephantidae; genus Elephas; species Elephas maximus. The sequence goes on along the minus strand of NC_064846.1, from coordinate 114,401,162 downwards.
TTAAGACATTTCCAGATAAACACAAGTTGAGGGAATTTGTAAAAACCAAACCAAAACTACAGGAAATACTAAAGGGAGTTCTTTGGTTAGAAAATCAATAATATCAGGTATCAACCCAAGACTAGAACACTGGGCAGAGCAACCAGAAGTCAACCCAGACAGGGAAATCCAAAAAAACAAAGCAAGATTATTAAAAAAAAAAAAGCCCCAAACACAGTAACAGCAATGTTATTATATAAAAGGAGACAACATTAAAACAATAAAGAGGGACTAAGAAATGTAATCATACACCTTCCATATGCAGAGGAAGATACAGCGATACAAGGAAATAAGTTAGTTTTAAATTTAGAAAAATAGGGGTAAATAATAAGGTAACCACAAAGAAGACAAACTATCCTGCTCATCAAAATAAAATACAAGGGAAAAATAGAGACTCAGCAGAAAAAAAATCAACAACAACAAATATGAGGAAAGGACAATATAGAAGGAAAATCTACTCAGCATATAAAATCAAGTGGGAAAAAGAAACTGTCAAAAACACACAAAAAAAGACATCAAAATGATAGCACTAAACTCATAAAAACCCTGAATGTAAATGGCCTAAATGCACCAATAAAGAGACAGAGAGTCTCATACTGGATAAAGAAACATGATCCGACTAATTGCTGCCTACAAGAGACACACCTTAGACTTAGAGACACAAACAAACTAAAACTCAAAGGATGGAAAAAAAATATATCAAGCAAACAACAATCAAAAAAGAGCAGGAGTAGCAATATTAGTTTCTGACAAAATAGACTTTAAAGTTAAATCCAACGGAAAGGATATGGAAGAACACTATAAAATGATTAAAAGGACAATACACCAAGAAGATATAACCATATTAAATATTTATGAACCCATTGACAGGGCTGCAAGATACATAAAACAAGCTGTATCAGCACTGAAAAGTGAGATAGACAGCTCCACGATAATAGTAGGAGACTTCAACACACCACTTTGGGTGAAGCACAGGACATCCAGAAAGAAGCTCAATAAAGACACGAAGATTTAAATGCCACAATCAACCAACTTGACCTCATAGACATACACAGAACATGCCACCAAAAAGCAACCAAGTATACTTTCTTTTCTAGTGCACATGGAACACTCTCTAGAATAGACCACATATTAAGTCATAAAGCAAGCCTTAGCAAAATCCAAAACATTGAAATATTACAAAGCAACTTTTCTGACCATAAGCCCATAAAACTGGAAATCAATAACAGGAATAGCAAGGAAAAGAAATCAAACACTTTGAAACTGAACAATACCCTGCTCAAAAAAGACTGGATTATAGAAGACGTTAAGGATGGAATAAAGAAATTCAAAGAATCCCATGAGAATGAAAACATTTCCTATCAGAACCTTTGGGACACAGCTAAAGCAGTGCTCAGAGGTCAACTTATATCAATAAATGCATACATCCAAAAAGAACGGCCAAAATCAAAGAATTATCCCTATAACTTGTACAAATAGAAAGAGAGCAACAAAAGAAACCCACAGGCACCAGAAGAAAACAAATAATAAAAATTAGAGTTGAAAAAAAAAATGAAATAGAAAACAGAAAAACAACTGAAAGAATTAACAAGACCAAAAGCTGGTTTTTTGAGAAAAATCAACAAAATTGATAAACCACTGCCCAAACTCACGCAAGAAAAACAGGAGAGGAAGCAAATAACCCGAATAAGAAATGAGAGGGGTGATATTACAACAGACCCAGCTGAAATTAAAAGTATCATATCAGATTACTAGGAAAAACTATACTCAAACAAATTTGAAAACCTAGAAGAAATGGATGAATTCCTAGAAACACACTACCTACCTAAATTAACACATAGGTAAAACAACTAAACAGACCCACAACAAAAGAAGAGATTGAAAAGGTGATCAAAAAGCTCCCAACAAAAAAAAAACCCTGATCCAGAAGGTTTCACTACAGAGTTCTACCAAACTTTCAGAGAAGAGTTAACACCACTACTACTAAAGGTATTTCAGAGCATAGAAAAGGACAGAATATTACCGAACTCGTTATATGAAGCCACCATCTCCCTGATACCAAAACCAGGTAAAGACAACACATGAAAAGAAAATTATAGACCTATATCCCTTGTGAATGTAGACACAAAAATCTTCAACAAAATTCTAGCCAACGCAATTCAACACCATATCAAAAAAAAATAATTCAGCATGACCAAGTTGGATTCATACCAGGTATGCAGGGATGGTTCACCATCAGGTAAACAATTAATGTAATCCACCAGATAAATAAAACAAAAGACAAGAATCAAATAATTTTATCAATTGAGGCAGAAAAGGCTTTTGACAAAGTTCTACACTCATTGATGCTAAAAACTCTCAGCAAAATAGGAATACAAGGAAAATACCTCAACATAATAAAGGGCATTTGTACAAAGCCAACAGCCAAAAGCACCTTAAATGGAGACAGCATGAAAGCATTCCCATTGAGATCGGGAATCAGGCAAGGATGCCCTTTATCACTCTTCTTCAACATTGTGCTGGAGGTCCTAGCCAGAGCAATCAGACTAGATAAAGAAATAAAGGGCATCCAGATTGGCAAGGAAGAAGTAAGAGTATCTCTATTTCCAGATGACATGATTTGATACACAGAAAACCATAAGGAATCCTCAAGAAAACTACTGAAGCTAACAGAAGGGTTCAGCAGAGTATCAGGATACAAGATAACACACAAAAATCAGTTGGATTCCTCTATACCAACAAAAAGAACATCGAAGAGAAAATCACCAAATCGATACCATTTACAGTAGCCCCCCAAGAAGATAAAATACTTACGAATAACTCTTAACAGAGATGTAAAAGCCTTACACAAAGAAAACTACAAAACACTACTGCAAGAAACCAAAAGAGACCTACATAAGTGGAAAAACATACCTTGCTCATGGATAGGAAGACTTAACATTGTAAAAATGTCTATTCTACCAAAAGCCATTTATAGATACAATGCAATTCCAATCGAAATTCCAATGGCATTTTTTAATGAGATGGAGAAACAAATCACCAACATCATATGGAAGGGAAAGAGGCCCCGAATAATTAAAACATTACTGAAAAAGAAAAACAAAGTAGGAGGCCTCACTCTACCTGATTTTAAAAACTATTATACCACCACAAATTGACTCGAGGGCACTGGGTTTAGGTTATACCACCACAGTAGTCAAAACAGCCTGGTACTGGTACAACAACAGATACATGGACCAATGGAACAGAATTGAGAATCCAAACATAAATCCATCCACATATGAGCAGTTGATATTTGACAAAGGCCCCAAAACAGTTAAATGGGGAAAAGACAATCTTTTTAACAAATGGTGCTGGCATAAGTGGATATCCATCTGCAAAAAAAATGAAACAAGACCCATACCTCAGTCCATGCACAAAAACTAACTCGAAATGGATCAAAGACCAAAATATAAAATATAAAACGATAAAGATCATGCAAGAAAAAATAGGGACAACGTTAGGAGCCCTAATACATGGCATAAAGAATATAAAAAACATTATAAAGAATGTGGAAGAAAAACTAGATAACTGGGAGCTCCTAAAAATCAAACACCTATGCTCATCCAAAGACTTCACCAAAAGACTAAAAAGACTACCTACAGACTGGAAAGGTTTTCAGCTATGACATTTCCGATCATCACCTGATTTCTAAAACCTATGTGATTCTGCTAAAACTCAACCACAAAAAGACAAATAACCCAATTAAAAAATGGGCAAAGGATACGAACTTCACTAAAGGAGACATTCAGGCCGCTAAGAAATACATGAGGAAATGCTCACGATCATTAGTCATTAGAGAAATGCAAATCAAAACTACAATGAGATTCCATCTCACCCTAACAAGGCTGGCATTAATCCAAAAAACACAAAATAATAAATGTTGGAGAGGTTGTGGAGAGACTGGAACACTTATACACTGCTGGTGGAAATGTAAAATGGTATAACCACTTTGGAAATCGATTTGGCGCTTCCTTAAGCTAGAAATAGAACTACCATAGGATCCAGCAATCCCCCTCCTTGGAATATATCCTAGAGAAATAAGAGCCTTTACACGAACAGATATATGCACACCCATGTTCACTGCAGCACTGTTTACAATAGCAAAAAGGTGGATGCAACCAAGGTGCCCACCAATGGGTGAATGGATAATTAAATTATGATATATTCAGACGATGGAATACTACACATTGATAAAGAACAGTGATGAATCTGTGAAACATTTCATAACATGGAGGAATCTGGAAGGCATTACCAAAAAACCCAAACCAAACCCAGTGCTGTCAAGTCGATTCCAACTCATAGCGACCCTGTAGGACAAAGCAGAACTGCCCCACAGAGTTTCCAAGGAGCGCCTGGCGGATTTGAACTGCCGACTCTGGTTAGCAGCCGTAGCACTTACCTGCTATGCCACCAGGGTTTCCTGGAAGGCATTATGCTGAGTGAAATTAGTCAGTGGCAAAAGGACAAAAATTGTATAAGACCACTATCATAAGAACTTGAGAAATAGTTTCAACAGAGAAGAAAATATTCTTTGATGGTTACGAGACAGGGAAGGGAGGGAGGGAGGGAGAGGGTTTTTCACTAATTAGACAGCAGATATAAAGTATTTTAGGTGAAGGGAAAGACAACACTCAGTACAGAAGTGGTCAGCACAACTGGACTAAACCAAAAGCAAAGTTTCCTGAATATACTGAATGCTTTGAAGGCCAGTATAGCAGGGGCAGGGGTTTGGGGCTCATGATTCGGGGAACACCTATGTCAACTGGCATAATAAAATTTATTAAGAAAACATTCTGCATCCCACTTTGAAGAGTGGCGTCTGGGGTCTTAAACATTAGCAAGCAGCCATCTAAGATGCATCACCTGGTCTCAGCCCACCTGGAGCAAAGGAGAATGTAGAACACCAAAGACACAAGGTAATTATGAGCCCAGGAGACAGAAAGGGCCACATAAACCAGAGACTATATCAACCTGAGACCAGAAGATCTAGATGGTGCCCAGCTACAACTGATGGCTGCCCTGACAGGGAACACGACAGAGAACCCCTGAGGGAGCAGGAGAGCAGTGGGATGGAGACCCCAAATTCTTGTAAAAAGACCAGACTTAACGGTCTGACTGAGACTAGAAGCACTCCCGTGGTCACGGTCCCTTGGCCTTCTGTTAGCCCAAGACTAGAACTATTCCCACAGCCAAGTCTTCAGACAGGGATTAGACTGGACAATGGGATAGAAAATGATACTGGTGAAGAATGAGCTTCTTGGATCAAGTAGACACATGAGACTATGTTGGCATCTCCTGTCTGGAGGGGTGATGAGAGGTTGGAGGGGGTCAGAAGCTGGCTGAATGGACACGAAAAGAGAGAGTGAAGGGAAGGAGTGTGCTGTTCTCATTAGGGGGAGAGCAATTAGGAGTATATAACCCAAACCAAACCCACTGCCGTCGAGTCAATTCTGACTCATAGCGACCCTACAGGACAGAGTAGAACTGCCCCATAGAGTTTCCGAAGAGCGCCTGGCGGATTCGAACTGCCGACCTTTTGGTTAGTATCCATAGCATTTAACCACTATGCCACCAGGATTTCCATAGGAGTATATAGCAAGGTGCATATAAAATTTTGTATGAGAGACTGACTTGATTTGTAAACTTTCACTTAAAGCACAACAAAAATAAAAAAAAAATGATGACGACTAGGCCCTGAATCAGATTTTAATTTGATGAAGCTGGTATTTATTTTAAGCAAATGCCCTCAAGGATCTATATCTGAGAGTGGTAAGCTGCATTCCAAGGTTTAAGGCTACAAAGGATGCTGGGTGCAAACGGGAATGGGCTCTAACTGGGCAAGGATTATTATTAGGACTGTCATTATTTGGGTCAGTGTTTTGGCTTCAAAACCTATCCTACTTTCCAGAGATAACCGTTGTTAATAGTTTGGTAGGACAAGTACAAAATATTTAACAAATAACAGTCCCTAAACCTCTTTTTCTTGCAAGCCCTATTATTTTTAGCATGTACATTTGAAGAATGTGAGGTTTTCCAGGAATGCATAATCCATTGCCATGGAGTAGATTCTGACTCATAGCGAGCCTCTGCATACATTCCATTATAGCAGAAAGGCTTCTGATGAAAAGATTTCATTCTCCATGAATTAATCTACAAATGCCATGCAATCCCAATAAAAAAATCCTAATTTTTCACTGAATTTGACAACCTGAAGAGAAAAAGCTCAATAATATTCTAGAAAATTTGGGAAACTAAGAACAAGTAGGGAGGTCTCTCATTGTTAAATTGCCTTTCCAGTGTTGCTGGGCAAAGGAGGCAGGGGGAGAGGGAAGCAGAAGATGAGTGAGCTGTTTGCTCTAAAGGGACTGATTAAACCAGGTACAGGTGTCTTGGCTATAGAATGATGTGATTGGCTATTGATGGTGGGGTGGGTGGCCAGGAGAACTTGGAAGGTCACTAAAGATCAATCACAGATTAGCCCAGAAATGATGGGTTTGCTGAGTAGCTGTACTCTGCTCAAGTTCAAAGCAAGTCCTGCAGAAGGGATCTGCCCTACCTCAACCAAAGCCTATCTTAACTCACCTACATGGTACTGCCACAGGAACAAATTAATTTATGGAACAGAAAAATATTAATAATATATAACATTTACCATGTGACATTTGCCATGTGCTGTGTACTGTTCTAAGTACATTAAAAAAAAAAGTACATTACACATGTTAAATCATTTAATCTTCACAACAACTTATAAGGTAGGTTCTATTATCACAGAGAGGCATAGAGAGGTTAACTAACTTGCCCAAGGTCACATAGCTACTAAGGGACAGAACTGGGCACAGAATAGAAAAACAAGTCCACATATATATGGGAATTTAGGTTATGACAAAGGTGGAACTTGAAATCAGGATAATGATGAATGAACTAGTTAAATAAATGGTGCTGGTATAAATGACTATTCATATGGGAAAAAAATAAAGTTAGATTCTTACCTTCCATAATTCATAAAACTTAACTTCAGATAAAGAGCTAAAATTTTAAATCTTATATAGGTTTTAGGTGAAAACATAAGTAGACGAGTTTAAAGAAGACATAAAATACAAGAAATATTAAAAATTGAAATCTACATGCTCAAAGATACCATAAATAAAATATGAACAACAGACTAAAATAAATTATTTTTTAACATATGCAGGATATACGAAAAACACTCCAACAAATCTGGAATATATTTAAAAAAAAAAAGAACTCCTATAAATCAATTAGAAAAACAAACATAGCAACAGAAAAATGGATGAAAGACTGAACTAGGTAAGTCACAGGAAAGGAATAAAGAATAGCCAAAACCCATTGCCGTTGAGTCAATTCTGACTCATAGTGACCATATAGGACAGAGCAGAACTGCCCCATAGGGTTTCCAAGGAGTGGCAGGTGGATTCGAACTGTCAACCTTTTGATTAGCAGCCAAACACTTAATCGTTGCGCTACCAGGGCCCCAAAGAATAGCCAATAAACATAAAACAAAATTGAGACACCATTTTTTGCCCGTTGGATTGGCAAAAACTAAAAAGGCTGATAATATCCACTGCTGGAAAGGCTGTAGGGAAACATGTATTCTCATACACTGCTCATATACTGGCCCCTTTGGAGGGGAATTTGGCACTATCTTTTTTCTTATTAATATTTATCTCGTGCATACCCTTCATGCTTTCTTTTTTATACCCTTCAACCCAGCAAGTATGTCTACCCTAAATATTAATTGGCACACAAAAGGTTATTTACAAGAATTTTCACTACAGTATTGTTAAAACCCACCACCCAGTGCCGTCGAGTCTATTCCGACTCACTATTGTTAGTAACAGTAAAAAATCAGAAAAAACCTGAACATCAATCAGTAGGGAATAGTTGCATATATGACGGTACATCTATGATATAGAATACCATATAGCAGGTAGATCTCTATGTACTGATGCTAAAAGATACCCTAGCGAGTTGTAAAACAATACACACTAAACAAAACTCTGTGTGTATGTGTGTAAACACAATAAATGAAAATGAAAGGTATGCACCAAACTGATAACAAAGGTTATCTGTGGGCTCGCAGGGGGAAGGGTGTACCATCAAAGGGAATTTTTGCTTTCTCTGTTCTAATTTTGGTCAATGAGCATTTATTCATATTTGTACAATTTTTAAAAATAATATCTAAAAAATCTACATTAAAGTCGTTGGCACTACAGAAAAATGTGCTTTATATATCATTGATAGTAAATTTATCATTGGTGGTAAATCTTAGCTTAAAAAAGAGTTACCTCTTAAATGTAAAATATCCACTGAAAGATTATAAACCTCTGCAAGGCATGAACTGCTGACACAGAATACAAACGATATAGGGGATAAAGGTAAAACAGGCAAGAGGGAAGAAAGAGACACTAGCAGTGAAGGTTGGACAATGCTAAAAATAGACGATAGCTAATTATAACAGCTACCATTACTTGAGGGCCTCCAATGCGCAAGGCACTGTGCCAGGTGTTCTGCAAGAACATGCCAGGTAATCTGTAAGAACATCAACCTGTGAAACATCCCCATTTTACAGATTAAGAAAATATAGCTTGTTTTGTTATATATATTTTACCATGATAAAAAAAAGAAAATATGGGTCAGAGAAACTAAGCATCAGGCTTAAGGCCAGGCCTTTGCTCACTACAGTCTGGACTCTCTTGGGGTTTGAGATTGAAATTGGGACTGGGGGGGCCCTCCTGGCCTGGACCCAAGGGCCCAGCTGCCCTTACTATACTCTGCATCCTTGAAGCATGCTCCCAAGCTGTCCTGTTCATCCAGACTGGCGTTCTCCTCCTCCTCGCTCTCGGTTCTCCAGTATGCTGGCCGCTTGATGGGCCTCTTTCCTGGGGTGCGCTGGGAAGCAGGACTGTTAGACACCGTGCCCAGCCCACTGCTGGAGCTCCCACTGCTTCGGTCCTGCCCCCCGGTCCACCAGGCTTGCAGGCTGGAGGTAGCTGGTGAGGATGATGAGGACTGCAGGTTGGCCATGCACAGCATGCCCTGGATGGCCTCCTGAGTGCTGGGAGAGGCAGGGGCCTCACTGTAAGGGAGAGAGGAGAAACACTGAGGGAGTTTCAAAGGAAACCAGTCATTAGAATAGTCAGGGAAGATGGACAACAGCTTCAAGGGTCAGGGTGGGAGGAAGAAGGGGAGAATCATCCAAGGTGAAAAATCAAGCTAAAGGATCAAGGCTGTATCGAAGATTGTTTTCATCAAAAAGCCAGTCCTTCTTGCCTTTAGCCTCTCCATAGAGAGCAGAGAAGATGGCAAAAAGAAAGGTGTGAGCTGAAGCCCTTGGCTCTGACTCAGTACCTTGTTCACCCATGCTGCATTCTTTCCTTTTTTTTAATCAATACTCAGAAAAGGCTCAGTTCTCCCTTTCATGACTCTTCTAGCCCCTCTTCCAACTTCCAAAGTACCCAAAATTCCCCCTAAAACTCCTCAGGTTATAAGAAATCTGTATATTCTATCAATGTCAAATATTAAGTTCCTCAGGACAGGCTTTGTGTATACTTTATTCTTTTAGCCCAAATGTCCCAGGTAATTCTTTGTCACTTTAAATGACTGACTGACTGACCTAGCCCTTGAGGGGTAGCAGTTGCTGTCTGATGGCCCAGAAAGGGGAGATCAAAGCCAGTACTCACGTGAGAACAGCATAGTCAGGTCCCCCCACCTGCCTGCTGGCCTTGAGCAGATCAAGAATTCCACCAGCTCCAGTCCCATTCCCAAGCTTGCCTTCAACCCCTACTACCATGTCCTCATCTGTTGTATAGTCCTCCTGTTGGGAGAGAGAATATCACCTCAGCTGCTCAGGATTAGTCTGGTAAGTCCTCAATACAGGGCTGACAGTTTCACTTGTGTTACTAATAGCTTCTGAGCAACAAGTATATAGAGCAAGTACTCAGCAGAATATCCATTCTTCTTTCATCTTTTCATTTTAATCTCCATAGCATCTTTGTAAGGTAGATATTATAGTTCCCACTTCACAGAGGAGGAAACCGAGGTTCAGTGAGGTTAAATAATTTGTGTAAGGTCACACAGCTCCAATACTGATACTCTTTCTGTTACATCATACTGCCTTTTATTCTACTCCATATTAAAGGATTTTAAAAATATTTCAACTAAATTGTAATCTATTTATATGCTTAGCAGCATTCAGGACATAATCCTTCCCTTAATAAATATTTTAGGAATTGAATGCATAGAATGTTTCTTTTTCTTCTAACAAGAATGACAATCTGCCTTCTGTCTCTGTGACCAGAATGAGCAGAAGGCTAGACATAAAACAGGCTCTTACCTCAATGTCAAACTCAACTTCTCCTGGTTCACGAACTCGGTTGGGGTCAGAGCAAGGCTTCGCACGGGGCAACTTCCGAGGAAACTCTAGAAAACAACGGAATACACTTGTTATGAAGCTAAGATTAGGATTTGAGCCAAACATCCAGGGGAAAGAAAATAAGACTATCTTTCCTAGAAGTAATAACCACAGATGACTCATTTTGGAAGGCCAGAGATAAGCTTATAAATAAATCTGTAGAATAAAGGAAATGGTAGTGGCCTACCAAAAAACCCCAAAACAAAACCCACTACTGTTGATTCCGACTCATAGCAACCCTACAGGACAGAGGAGAACTGCCCCAAGGTTTCCAAGGCTGTAATCTTTACAGAAGCAGACTGCTACATCTTTCTCCTGTGGACCAACTGGTGGGTTCAAACTGCTGACCTTTTATGGTTGGCAGCAGAGTGCTTTAACCACTGCACCACCAATGCTCCTTCAGAGGCCTACAGAGCCTGGTAAATCAAGCCCAGGCCTAAGGTCTTAAGAGTAACAAGGGCGCCCAAAACAAATGTGAAATGGGCAGGGAAGGAAAGAGAAGGAAGAGACACACTTGGTCTAATTATCAGGGTCGTCTTCTCCTTTCCTAATCTTTCGTCAATCTGCAGTTCATCTTCTGAATCCAAGTCAAATTCATCCTCCATCACCTGTTCTGTCACCAGTCTAGCTTTATGTGTTTTCTTTGCGATCTTGGCTCGCCGAGACTTGGATAAGCTCTTCACCCTCTTGGTACTGGGGAGAAAAGGAAGGAGAACATAAAAAAAGTCACACTCAATACTGTTAAGATGACAGTTCTCCCCAAACTGACTTACAGATTCAATGTAATTCCTATGAAACTCCACCTGGCTTTTTAGTAGAAATTGATGAGCTGATTCTAAAATGTACATGGACATGCAAAGGACCTAGCCTAGCCAAAACAATTTTGAAAAAAGAACAAAAGTTGGAGGGCTTACACTACCCAATTTTAAAACTTACTATAAAGCTACAGTTATCAAAGCAGTGTGATATTGGCGTAAGGACAGACATATAGATCAATAAAAACAGAGCTAGGCATCTAGAAATAAACCCTTAAAACTTATGATCAATTGATTTTTGAAAAAGGTGCCAAGACAATTCAGTGGGGAAAGGATGGTCTTTGCAACATATGGTACTGAAACAACTGGATATCCACATACAAAGAAATTAATGTGGGCCCTCACTTCATACCATACATAAAAATTAACTCAAAATGGATCACGCATCTAAATATAAAAGCTGAAAATACGAAACTTCTAGAAGAAAACATAGGACAAAATCCTTGTGGCCTGGGATTAGGCCAAATTCAAAACTTTTGTGCTTCAAAAGACACCATTAAGAAAATGAAAAGACAAGCCACAAACTGGGAGAATGTATTTGCAAATCATATATCTGGTTAAGGATGTGTACCCAGGATATTTAAGAGCCCTTACAATTTAATAATAAGACAAGCAACAAAACTAAAAAAAATGGACAAAGGTCTGAATAGACATTTCTCCAAAGATGATATATAAATGGTGAATAATCACATGAAAAGATGCTCAACTTCATTACTTATCAGGGAAATGCAAATCAAAAGCACAATGAGATACCACTTTATATCTACTAGAATGGCTATAATTAAAAAGACAGACAATAACAGTGTTGACTAATATATGGAAACATTCATACACTGTTGGTGAGAATGTAAAAATGGTATAGCCACTTGGGAAAAAGTTTGATAATTTCTTAAAAAGTTAACGATAGAGTTACCATATGACCCAACAATTTTACTACTAGGTGAGAAACAAAAACCTATATGTATGAGTATGTTCACAGCAACTTACACGTAAAAGTAAAAAAATGGAATCAATCCAAATGACCATCAACTGATAAATGGATAAATAAAATGATAATCCATGCAATGGAAAACTATCAAGCGATAAAGAGGAAAAAAACTACTGATACATGCTATATCATGGATAAGCCTCAAAAACATTACGATAAGTGACAGAAGCCAGACACATATATGATCCCATTTATATGAAATGTCCAGAAAAGGCAAATTTATAGAGGCAGAAAATAGGTTTAATAGTTGCCTGTGCCTGACTTGTACAAGTCAAGGTCATGAAAGCTCCAGGGACACATCCAAACTCCCTGAGGGACTGAATTACTGGGCTGAGGGCTGTGGGGACCATGGTCTCAGGGAACATCTAGCTCAACTGGCATAATATAGTTTATAAAGAAAATGTTCTACATTCTACTTTGGTGAGAAACCTCTGGGTCTTAAACGCCTATGAGAGGACATCTAGGATACGCCACTGGTCTCACCCCTTCAGGAGCAAGGGAGAATGAAGAAAACTAAAGATACAAGGGAAAGATTAGTCCAAAGGACTAGCAGAGCCACACCCTTCACCAGACTGAGTCCAGCACAACTAGATGATACGTGGCTACTACCACTGACTGCTCTGACAGGGTCACAAAAGAGGGTCCTGGACAGAGCTGGAGAAAAATGTAGAACAAAGTTCTAACTCACAAAAAAAAAAAGATCACGCTTACTGGCCTGACAGAGGCTGGAGAAACCCTGAGAGTATGGCCCCCGGATACCCTTTTAGCTCAGAAATGAAGTCACTCTTGAGGTTCACCCTTCAGCCAAAGATTACACAGGCCCATAAAACAAAATGAGACCAAAGGGGCACAACAGACAAGGGGCAAGGACTAGAAGGCAGGAGGGGACAGGAAAGCTGGTAATAGGGAACCCAAGGTCAAGAAGGGAGAGTATTGACATGTCACGGGGTTGTTAACCAAAGTCATGAAATAATAGGTGTACTGCTTAATCAGAAGCTAGTGTGTTCTGTAAACCTTCATCTAAAGTACCAAAAAAAAAAAAAGAGTTGCCTGTGGCTGAAGATGAGAATGAGGACTGGAAATGGGCACAAGGGAGTTTTTCTGGGTGACAGAAATGTTCCAAAATTGGCGGTAGTTGCAAAATTCTGTAAATTTACTAAAAGTCATTTAATTGTATACTTAAAATGGATTAATTTTATGGTATGTAAATTATACCTCAAGAAAGCTGTTAAAAGAATAAAACCCAAACCCACTGCCATCGAGTTGATCCCAATTCATAACAACTCTATAGGACAGAGTAGAATTGCCCCATAGGGTTTCCAAGGCTGTAAATTTTTACGGAAGCAGACTGCCACAACTTTCTCCTGCGGAGCAGCTGGTAGATTCAAACCACTGACCTTTTGGTTAGCAGCCAAGCACTTAACCACTGTGATGCCAGAGTTCCTTCGTTAAAAGAATAAAGAGAGTAAAAAAAAAAAACCCTCAAAAGTCACTTAAACAATCCTGTTACACATGGTAAGCAATACTAACCAGTACAAACTGCTGAAATAAATATTATAAACAGTTAAAAAGGAAAAAGTTTTTGGTAAATAAGTATATTTGATACATTCAGCAAATGGGGAATTACTTTCAGCAAATTGTCATTGAAATGGCCTGTTTTCTTGTAGGAGACCACTATTATAAGAACTCCACAAATAGTTTAAACAGAGAAGAAAATATTCTTTGATGGTTACAAGAGTGGGGAGGGAGGGAGGGAGAGGGGTATTCACTAGATAGAAGACAAGAACTATTTTAGGTGAAGGGAAAGACACAATACAGGAGAGGTCAGCAGAACTGGACTAAACCAAAAGCAGTTTCCTGAATAAACTGAATGCTTCGAAGGCCAGCGTAGCAGCGGTGGGGTTTTGGGGACCACAGTTTAGGGGACATCTAGGTCAATTGACATAATAAAATATATTAAGAAAACATTCTGCATCCCACTTTGGAGAGTGGTGTCTGGGGTCTTAAACGCTAGCGAGCGGCCATCTAAGATGCATCAATTGGTCTCAACCCACCTGGAGCAAAGGAGAATGAAGAACACCAAGGACACAAGGTAATTATGAGCCCAAGAGACAGGAAAGGCCACATAAACCAGAGACTACATCAGCCTAAGACCAGAAGAACTAGATGGTGCCTGGCTACAACTGATGACTGCCCTGACAGGGAACACAACAGAGAACCCCTGAGGGAGCAGGAAAGCAGTGGGATGCAGACCTCAAATTCTCATAAAAAGACCAGACTTAATGGTCTGACTGAGACTAGAAGGACCCCGGAAGTCATGGTCCCCAGACCTTCTGTTAGCCCAAGACTGGAACCATTCCCAAAGCCAGCTCTTCAGACAGGATTGGACTGGCCTATAGGATAGAAAATGACAGTGGTGAGAGTGAGCTTCTTGGATCAAGTAGACACATGAGACTATGCGGGCAGCTCCTGTCTGGAGGGGAGATGAGAAGGCAGAGGGGAACAGAAGCTGGCTGAATGGACATGAAAATAGAGGGTGGAGAGAAGGAGAGCGGTGTCTTAGTAAGGGGAGAGCAACTAGGAATACATAGCAAGGTGTATATAAATTTTTGTATGAGAGATTGACTTGATTAGTAACCTTTCATTTAAAGCACAATAAAAATTAAAACAAAAAAGAAAGAAATGGCTGCTTTCTACCCCATAAGGTTGTTGGGAGGGTTAAATGAGCTAATGCAGGGTCTGACATATGGCAAGTAGCCAATGGTAACTAATCTTAATAATTAAGTTCTCTGGGACTCAGTTTCCACATCAGTAAAATGAAGATAATAACACCATCAGTGTATAAATAGCTACCATTTATTGCACACCTGCTTTGTGTCAGAATCTATCCTAGCTGTTTACTAATTAATGTATGTAAAGTTTGAAGAGTATATCAGGAAAATAATCTAGAGGAGTCCTCCAGTCTCAACCAGTCCAGTAGGCCTGGTTTTCTTTTTTCAAATTTGAGGCTCTGTTCCACATTTTATTTCCATTCTATCAGGGTCCAGCTATTGTGGCCCTGATCAGAACAGTCAGTATTGGTTGCTGGCACCATCCAGTTCTTCTAGTCTCAGAGTAAATGAGGCCTTGGTTCATGCAGACTATTTGTCCTATAGACTAGTTTCTTTTTTGTGTCTTTGGTTTCCTTCTTTCTCTTTTGCTTCTGACCAGCAGAGACCTCTAACTAGACAG
Organism: Elephas maximus indicus; assembly: GCF_024166365.1. Lineage (NCBI taxonomy): Eukaryota > Metazoa > Chordata > Mammalia > Proboscidea > Elephantidae > Elephas > Elephas maximus. The sequence goes on along the minus strand of NC_064846.1, from coordinate 114,385,615 downwards.
CCACTTGCAGGCTTTTAAGACCCCAGACACTACTCACCAACCTAGGATGTAGAACATAATTTTATGTACTATATTATATCAATTGACCGAGATGTCCCAAGAAACTATGGTCCTAATCCTTCAAACCTAGAAAATTCAATTCTGCGAGGTGTTTGGATATGTCTAAGAAGTATGCATAACCGTGCCCCCTATATGCTTTATTATATATATAAATATATGTACATACATTCACATACATGCATATGCCTATATACATACACATATATACATACCTAAACACGTATATGCCTACATACATACATATCAGCACATGTATTTCTGGTTGTTTTTGCTGTCGTTTCTAAATTATATATGCCACAGTAATTACCAATAAGTCCTTTTTTATCGTGTACTTTTTAGTGACATCATTTACCTTCATCAAGCTGTGTACACTTCAACCTCATTTGGTGTAACCTTTCTCATCACCAAAAATAACAAGTAAATCTAGAAAGTGAATATCCCCATTCCCCATTCTCCCATCCCTGATAATCACTAATGAACATTAGTTTCTGTATATTTACTTGTTCATGTCATTTCATAAAACTGAGAACATACAATATTTTTTTGTGACTTATTTTGCTCAGTATAAAACTGAGAACATACAATATTTTTTGTGACTTATTTTGCTCAGTATAAAACTGAGAACATACAATTTTTTTTGTGACTTATTTTGCTCAGTATAATGACTAACAGGTATATGCATGTTCCAAAATGTTTTGGGAACTCATTTTTCTTTTTTTTTAATTTTATTTATTTTGTTGTTGTTGTGCTTGCCAATATACACAGTAAAACATACAATTCAACAGTTTCTACATGAACAATTCAGTAACACTGATTAAATTCAAGTTGTATAACCATTCTAACCCTCCTTCTGAGTTGTTCCTCCCCAATTTACATAAACTCACTGCCCCCTAAAGTTCCTAGCTAATCTTTTCAGTTGCTGTTGTCAATTTGATCCCATGTAGATAGTTCTTAAAAGAGCACTATGCTCCAGGCAGACATTCTTTACTAGTTAAGCTAAACTATTGTTCAGTTTTAAGAAGACTTCAGGGGATATCTCTGGTTGAAGGTTTAAAGGTAATCTTAGGGCAATAGTTTCAAGGGTTCGTCTGTCCTCCATGGCTCCAGCAAGTCTGGAGTCCATGAGAATTTAAAATTCTGTTCTGCACTTCCCCTTTTGATCAGGATTCTGTTCTGGAATCTTTGATCAAAATGTTCAGTAATGGTAGCTGGGCACCATCCAGTTCTTCTAGTATCATGAAAAAGGAGGTAGCTGTTCATGGAGACAATTCCTCTTCCCATTCCTGACTCTCCGCTGTTGCTCCAGGCAAAGAGAGACCAACTGTTGTGTTTTGGACATTACACAACAAATTAGGAGATAGAACGGAAGCACTAAACATGTTATTAGGCCAATTAACCGGGAAGTCCTATGAAACCATGACCATAAAACTCGAAACTAAGAAGCCAAATTCCATGAAGTATTTGGTTGTACATAAGCAGCCTCAGCAGCTACTCTTTTTTTAGTAGTTGTTGTAACTGTACCGCACAACTTTGCCAATTCAACTTTTTACAGGTGTACAACTTACTGACAGCAATTACAATAACCAGCTGTGCAACCTTAACCTTAATCAATGCAATTATTCCATCCCCATTAACCCCTCCTTTCCCCCTCCCTCTCAGCCCTGGTCACTACTAATAAACCTTGGTCTTTATACATTTGGCTTTTCTTGTCTTTTTATAAGTGAGATCATACAATACTCGACCTTTTGTGATTGACTTATTTCACTCAAGCTCCACCCATATTGTAGAATGTATCAAGACGTCAAGTCTCCTACTGGCTGAGTAGCATTCCATTGTACATATATACCACATTTTGTTTATCCATTCATCTGCTGATAGGCATTTAGGTTGTATCTACTTTTTGGCTATTGTGAATAGTGCTGCAATAAACATTGGTGTACAAGTCTCTCTGTCTGAGTCTTTGCTTTCGAGTCTTTTGGGTACATACCTAGGAGTGGAATTGCTGGGCTATACAGTAGTTACTACTTCTAGTTTTTTGAGAAACCACCACACAGTTTTCAAGGTCTGTACCATTTTACATTACCACCAGCAATGAATAATGGTTTCAATTTCCCCACATCTTCACGAACATTTCTTATTTTCTTTTTTTAAATCTTAGCCATCCTAAACCAAAAAAGCCTGTTGTCATTGAGTCAATTCCGATTCATAGCGACGGTATCTCATCATAATTTTGATTTGCATCTCTCTGATGGCTAATGATGTTGAGCATCTTTTCATGTTACTGGTGGCCATCTGAATGTCCTCTTTGGGTGAAATGTCTGTTCATGTCCTTTGCCCATTTTATGATGGGGTTACTTGTCTTTTCGTTGTCAAGTTGTCAAAAATTTATATATATTTTGATTATTAGATTTTTATTGGAGAGATGGTTTCTGAAGATATTCTCCAAGTCAGTAGTTTGTCTTTTCATTTTTTTGTAAAATCTTTTGATGAACAAAACTTTTTAATTTTTACAAGGTCCCATTTATTTTACATTTTGCTGATTGTGCTTTTGTTATTATGAGACAATCCATTGTTAAAAGCTAGGCCTGACAGCTTTGCCCCTGCATTTTCTTTGAGGGATTTTATGGTTTTAGTTTGCACATTTAGGTCCTCAATCCCTTTGAGTTTGTTTTTGTGTATGGTGTGAAGCATGGGTCCTATTTCATTTTTCTGCAGGCAGAAATCCAATTTTCCCAACATCATTTATCGAAGAGACTCTTCTTTCCCCATCAAATGGAGTTAGCACCATTGTCAAAAATCAGTTGACCACAAATGTATGGGTTTATTTCTGGACTCTCAATTCTCTTACATTGGTCTATGTATTGTTATATCACCACAGTAGTTTTTTAGTAGTGTGTTACATAGATCCCATGTAGTTATTTTTTCCCGTTGTTGACTTCTAGCTTCATACCATTCTGGTCAAAGAAGACACTTTGTAAGATTTCAATCTTTTTTAATATCTTGAGACTTGTTTTGTGTTCTAGCATATGGTCTATTCTAGAAAATGATCCATGTGTGCTGCAGAAAAATGTGTGTCGCTCTGATGATGGGTGTTGTTGTTTGGTGCCGTTGAGTCTGTTCTGACTCATAGCCACACTATATACAAAAGAACAAAACACTGCCCAGTCCTCTGCCATCCTCAGCCACTGTTATACTTGAGTCCATCATTGCAGCCATTGAGTCAATCCATCTCTTTGAGGGTCTTCATCTTTTTCGCTAACCCTCTAGTTTATCATCTGCATAACACAGGTTGTTAATGAGTCTTCCTCCAATCCTGATGCCCCGTTCTTCTTCATATAGTTCAGCTTCTTGGATTATTTGCTCAGGATACAGATTGAATAAGTATGGTGACAGGGTACAACCCTGATGAACACCTTTCCTGACTTTCAACCATGCAGTATTCCCTTGTTCTGTTCCAACAACTGCCTCTTGATCCATGTACAGATTCCTCATGAGCACAATTAAGTGTTCCAGATTCCCATTCTCCACAATGTCATCCATAATTTGTTATGATCACAAATGCCTTTGCATAGTCAATGAAACACAGGTAAACATTTTTCTGGTATTCTCCGCTTTTAGCCAGGATGAACCTGACGTCGACAATGTTATTCCTCATTCCACGTCCTCTTCTGAATTTGGCTTGAATTTCTGGCAGTTCCCTGTCTCTTTTGAATGGTTTTCAGCATAATTTTACTTGTGTGTGATATTAATTATATTGTTCAATAATTTCCGCATTCTGTTGGATCACCTTTCTTTGGAATGGGCAGAAATGTGGATTTCTTCCATTCAGTTGGCCAGGTAGCTACCCTCAAAATTTCTTGGCACGGATGAGTGAGCACCTCTAGCGCTGCATCCAGTTGTTGAAACATCTCAATTGGTATCCCGTCAATTCCTGCAGACTTGTTTTTCACCATTCCCTTCAGCGCAGCTTGAATGTTGACCAATTCTTTTTGGTACAGTGACTCTGTGTATTCCTTCCATCTTCTTTTGATGTTTCTTGCATCGTTTAGTATTTTCCCCATAGAATCCTTCAATATTGCAACTTGAGGCTTGAATTTTTTCTTCGGTTCTTTAAGCCTGGGAAATGTTGAGTGTGTTCTACCCTTTTGGTTTTCTAACTACAGGTCCTTTGCACATGTCATTATAATACTTTGTCTTCTCGAGGTGCCCCTTGAAATCTTCGGCTCAGCTCATTTACTTCATCATTTCTTCCTTTCGCTGTAGCTACTCTACATTCAAGAGCAACTTTCAAAGTCTCTTCTGACATCCATTTTGGTCCATCCTTTCTCTCCTGTCTTTTTAATGACCTCTTGCTTTCCTTGTGTATTATGTCCTTTATGTCATTCCACAACTTGTCTGGTCTTTGGTCATTACTGTTCAATGCCTCAAATCTATTCCTGAGATAGTCTCTAAATTCAGGTAGGATATACTCAAGGTCATATTTTGGCTCTCGTGGACTTGATCTAATTTTCTTCAGCTTTAACTTGAATTTGCATGAGCAATTGATGGTCTGTTTTGCAGTATGCCCCTGACCTTGTTCTGACTGATGATATTGAGCTTCTCCATTGTCATTTCCACAGATGTAGCCTATTTGATTCCTGTGTACTCCATCTGGCAAGGTCCACATGTAGAGTCACCATTTATATTGTTGAGAAAAGGTGTTTGCCATGAGTAAGTCACTGGTCTCGCAAAATTCTATCATGTGATCTCTGGCATCGTTTCTATCACCAAGACATATTTTCCAAATACTGATCCTTCTTTGTTTTCAACTTTCACATTCCAATCACCAGTAATTATCAATGCATCCTGATGGCATGTTTGAGCCATTTCAGACTGCAGAAGTTGGTAAAAATCTTCAATTTCTTCATCTTTGGCACTAGTGATTGATGTGTAAATTTGAATAATAGTTGTATTAACTGGTCTTCCTTGTAAGCATATGGACATTACCCTATCACTGACAGCGTTGTACTTCAGGATAGATCTTGAAATGTTATTTTCGACAATGAATGTGATGCCATACCTCTTCAATTTCTCATTCCTGGCATAATAGACCATATGACTGTCTGATTCGAAATGGCCAATATCAGTCCATTTCAGCTTACTAATGCCTAGGATATTGATGTTTATTCATTTCCTTTTTGACAACTTCCAATCTTCCTAGATTCATACTTTGTACATTCCACGTTCCGGTTATTAATGGATGTTTGCAGCTGTTTCTTCTCATTTTGAGTCATGCCACATCAGCAGATGAAGGTCCTAAAAGTTCGACTCCAGATAATGGGTAGAGTGTTCTATATATGACCATTAGTTCAAATTGGCTTATGGCTTTAAAGTTTTCAGTGTCCTTAGTGATCTTCTGTTTATATGTTCTTTCCAGAATTGAAAATGGTGTGCTGAAGTCCCCAACTATTATTTGGAGTTGTGTATTTCTCCTTTCATATTAGTATTTGTTACATGTATTTTGGAACACTGATATTAGGTGCATATATAATTTTTATGTCTTCATGCTGGATTGACCCCTTTATTACTATGTAATGTCTTTCTTTATCGCTTGTAATAGATTTTTATTTAAAGTCTATTTTATCTGATATCAGTATGGCCACCTCTGCTCTTTTTTGTTTACTGGTTGCATGAGATATTTTTTTCCATCCTTTTTATTTTTGGTCTGTTTGTGTCTTTATGTCTAAGGCGTGTTTCTTGTAGACAGTTAAAGGATGGATCATTTTGTTTTTTTTAATTAATTCTGCCACTCTCTGCTGTTTGTATGTGAAGTTTAGACCATTTACATTTGAGGTTATTATGGAATACGAAGTGTATTCATTTTGCTAGATTTTTGAATGTTTCATATATTATTTGTCTTTTTATTCTCATTCTTCTGTTACTGTTTTGCTACCTTCTTGTGATGAATCTTTTTTATTTTTTCTTGTGTATTTTTTCTAGTTGATTTCTTAGTGGTTACCACACGTTACATTATACAATTTATAATTTTGACAACATTTATCATATGAACACGAGGTAACATACATTAGCTTATTAAATCTATTCCTGATTTCCTCCTCCCTTCCCCATTTCTGTTGGTGAGTCTCCCTTAACATCGCTGCACATGTTATATCCGATAGGTTTACTTTGTTCTTAGTTTTTGTTAACTTGATGTTGTATTGTTTGCAGGATTAAATAATTGAATTCATTCCCTGAAAATGTCTTATACGTAGTCCTTATGATTGCCCATGTTGTTGAGTTTTTTTCAAGATCTCTCTCTTATTTTTCCCCCAGTATAGATTTGACTGTTTAATGTTCTTGCCTTTCCCTTTGGAGAATTCCCTTGAGTAATATTTTCAGAGATTGTCAGTGGCAAATTCCCAGAGCTTCTGTTTATTTGGGAATACCTTGATTTCTCCCTCATTTTTGAATGATACCTTTGAGGGGTAAAGAATTCTTGGTTGGCAATTCTATTCATTCAATATTTTATGTATGTCACCCCATGTCTTCTGGCCTCTAGAATTTCTTGGGAGAAATCACACTGATTCTTATGAATGACCCTTGATGTCATATTGTGTTTTACTCTTGCTGCTTTCAGAATTCTCTCCTTGTCTTTGGTTTTCAGGAACTTTATTAGAATATGGCTCAGGGTGGATCTTTTTGTATTTCTTCTAGTTGGCATTTGTGTAACTTCCTGTATTTGCAGGCTTGGTTTTCTGTGCAGTTCTGAGAAATTCTCTATGATTATCCCTTGGGAAATTCTATGCCTTTATTGCCATAGCGCTTTGGGATTCCAATAATTCCAATGTCAGATTTCTTAATTGAATCTCATTTCCATTTGGCTTTGTCTGCTTTTCTTTGTTTTCTCTTGAGATTTGATAACTTCAGTTAGTCCATCTTCTAGTTCCCTTATTCGATCTTCTGTCTTTTCAATTCTATTGAGTGTTTCTCTTGCATTTTCTAATTCAGTTGCTTTATCCTTCAATTCCAGTAATTCTCTTTTTTTTTAATATTTTCACTTTACTTATTTTCTTATTTTGTTCCTCAATTTGTTTCCCGATCTCCACTAGTTTTCTGTGAGCTTTTTGCTTTTTTTTAAACCATATTTAGCACCACTGTCTTGAAAGTTTTCTGATTCTTTCCATTAGGCTGGTCTCCATAGGAGAAATTTCCTCTTCATATTCTCCTTTTGATTGGTCCTTCTTTTCTTATGATTTTGTTTTACTAATTTTTGTTAAAGTTGAGACATTTTTATATCTTTTTTAATATTTTAATTTCTAAATTTTCTGATTTATAAGGGAATTGTACTTGTTAGATTTAGCTCCACTATCTTCTCCTAAGGGCACTCTTGTCCTTAGGTTTTTTTGGCAATGGGTTAGGAATTTGGTCTGCAGTATTCATCTGGGTGCTTATGTCTCTAGGTGCTTATTCTGGTTTTTCCTGAGATGGCTGACTTTGTTGGTATGTCTTCTGATGTTTTGGCTGTGGCCCTATGTGTAGCCCTGTGGTTGGTTTTTTCACTCCCATAAGTGGGGTTTCCGATGTCTTAGGCTTTGCAGCTCAATGCACATGCATGGGGGTTTTTCGCTGGCCACAGACATGAAAGAACATTAAGTGGTGGGGCTCAGCTTTCCTGAGGAAAAGGTGGGGAGTGCTTTATGTCCTTCCCTCATGGAAGCCACTGTACAGGGTCTCCCATGTGTGTCCTCCTGTGGGCAGGAAGTCAGTTGTTTTTCTCTGTGGTGCCTACTGAAGTATTTTTCTTGCCCTGGCTGAAGTATGTGTCACATGGCTATTCTGTTTGTTTGGGTCTTAGAGCCCGTCCACCTCAGGTCTCAGGGAGATACAACAACACTCACTCACAGTACGTTGGTCTACAATCGCCCCTTCCCAAGTGTGCAGCCTGAGAACTTTCACAGACAATCTGCACCGCCTTAACAATTGGGCTACTACTTCCTTAGTTTAGATCCCATCCTATGTTCTTTGTTCAGGATGTTACCTGCCCCATCCTAAAATGGCCACAATAAGCCAAGTCCTTCAGGCACCAGTGGCTAGAATCTTTCAGCTTCTGTGCTGCCCCTACTCTTTTTCTCCCCCACTTCTGGACTCAGCTCAACTCTCCAACACTTTAGCTGCCTTACAGGGTTCTGAGATCTCAGTCTGCACTCATTTTTTTTTCATTGTTCAGTGAGATAGTCGCTGGGGGATAAACAAGAGCACGTACTTACTCTGACATCTTGCCCTGCCTCTCTTTGCCCAGCTTTTGATTGGGTTGTCTTTTTGTTGTTACATTGTAGAAGTTTTCTATATAATTTGCATATTAGACCCTTAACAGTTATATCATTCCCAAAGGATTTTTTCCAGTTTCTAGGTTTTCTCTTTACTCTTGATAAAGTCTTTTGATGAACATAAGTATTTAACTTTTATGAGGTCCCAGTTATTTAAATTTTGTTTTCCATTGCTTGTGCATTCATTATCATGTTTGATAACCTGTTACTGAAAAAAATTAGGTCCTGAAGCTTTACTCCTATATTTTCTTCTAAGAACCTTATGGTTTTAGATTTTAAATTTGGGTCCTTGATCCATTTTGAATTAGTTTTTGTGTATGGTGTGAGGTATGGATCTTGTTTCATTTTTCTGCATGTGAAAATCCACTTTGCCAGCACGACTTGTTGAAGAGACTATTCCTGCTCCATTGAATGGATTTAGTACCCTTGTCAAAAATCAACTGACCATAGATGTTTGTATTTCTTTCTAGATTTTGAACTCTATTCCATTGGTCTATGTGTCTATCATTAAAACAGTGTCAGGCTGTTTTGATTATTGTAGCTGTACACTATGTTCTGAAGTCAGGAAGTGTGAGGCCTCTTACTTTGATTTTCTTCAGAATTGCTTTGGCTATTGGGGGTCTCTTGTCATTCCATATAAAACTAAGGATTAGTTTTTGTATTTCTGTAAAGAATGCTGTTGGAATTTTGATCAGGATTGCATTGTATCTGTAGATTGCTTTGGGCAGTATTGACATCTTGACTATATTAAGTCTTCCAATCCATGAACGCGGAATGTCTTTCCATCTATTTAGGTCTTCTTTAGTCTCTTAGTATTTTATAATTTTCATTGTATAAGTCTTTCATATCCCTGGTTAAATTTATTCTGAGATATTTTATTATCTCAGATGCTACTGTAAATGGAGTTGTTCTCTTAATCTCCTTTTTGGACTTCTTATTGCTGGTGTATAGAAACCCAACTGATTTTTTGTTTGTTGACTTATATGCTGCAATTTTGCTAAATTCCTCTATTAGTTCTAGCTTTTTAGTAAATTCTTTGGGATTTTCTATATATAGGACCATGTCATCTGCGAAGAGGGATAGTTTTACCTCTTCCTTTCTAATTTGGATAATTTTTATTTCTTTTTCTTGTCTTATTTCTCTGGCTAGGACTTCTGGTACAATATTGTATAGGAGTGTGGAGAGTGGGCATCCTTGTCTTGTTCCCATTTTCAAGGGGAAAGTTCTCAATCTTTCTCCATTGAGTATAATGTTGTCTGTTGGTTTTTCATAAATGCCCTTAATCATATTGAGGAAATTTCCTTTTATTCCTATCTTGTTAAGAGCTTTTATCAAGAAAGGGTGCTGGATCTTATTAACTTTTGATTATAAAAAATTTCAAGCACATACAAATCATAAAAGTATAATGAACTCCCAAGTACTTATCGCCCAGTTTAGTTTCAGCAATTATTACCACACAGTCAATTTTGTTTCATCTACACCTCATTCCCCCCAAAACATTGGATTATTATGGATAAAATTACGTATATTCTGTAGCTATAATATGTTGTTGTTAGGTACCATCAAGTAGATTCCAACTCATAGTGACCCTACGTGACAGGGTAGAGCTGTCCATAGGGTTTTTTAGGCTGCAATCTTTATGGAAGCAGATGGCTAGGTCTTTCTCTTGTGCAGCTGCTGGGTGGGTTCTAACTGCCAATCTTTCTGTTAATAGCCAAGCACTTAACTGTTGCACCACCATGGCTCCATAGCTATATCATCTGTAAATATTTCTATATCTTGACTCTCTAGGTTCACGTTACAGCAGCCTCTGGCAGCTGCAGCAGGTAAAAGCAGCACAAGTAAGGAGGGGGTGTCTCATTGTATCCTCAATAGCCATTGTGGGGTGGACCCTTAGAACTCAATTTTCTCCTGTCTAAGAGACCTACCATGGCAAAGGTAAAACTCAACAGCCTTTTTAATCCTACTCGTTAGTTACAGGATTCTCAAACCCAAAGGGTAGCTCTTTTGTTTTCAGAATCTGCCCTGCTCTTGCTCCCTTTCCCCTTCTCTTCTCTCCTTTAGGAATTGAAGATAACCTTTTCCTACAAAGAGGCTATTAAGGCATCCTTGTTACTTGTGTTCCTACATTGTTCATACTCTCTATATGGCTCTTGACTGCTGCTGTCTGGTTTCCTGAGTATCAAAATGACAATCCTCACTGCTTTCCCCTGCCTCTGACTCCCTACATATTTCAGGGTTTGTGATGACCTACCTGGCTGCTTGTCGTTCCCATATAACCATACCATCATCATCATTATCATCTTTCATCTCATCATCATATTTATAAGAGCTACTAATTAAGCATTTATGATGTGCGAGGTCCTGTGATAAGCACTTTATATATATTATCTCACTTGATCCTCCAACAACCCTAAGGTAAGTTTTATCTACAGAATAGATCTGATGAGGACCCTGAGGCTCAGAGACATGTCAGAGCTGGGATTCAAACTCAGGGTTGTATGATTCCCAAGCCCATGTTTTCACTTGTGAACAGCTCTTATTTTATTCTTTTAAAAACTATTTTAAGAAAAGTATACATGCTCAATGTACAAAACTCAAACACTATTGAAGTGAAAATTCCCTCTCTCTTCTATTCTACTTTCCATAGATAACTGCTGTCAATAGTTTGGTGTGACAAGTATAAAATATGTAACACATATATTTGCTTAAATGTGTATAAATATCTCTAGAAGGTAAGTATTAACACTGATTGCCCATGGGGAGGGGAACTGGGGAAAGGGGGTGGAAGTAAGATTTTTTACTGTGTACTCTTTCACACTTTTTTTGAATTTTTAACCTCATAAACATGTTACCTCTTCAAATAAATTAAAAATAAAAATAAAGGAAAAAGTCTTTATATCACTTATACACATATATACATATGTGCACAAAGGCCTTTTTAAAAATAAAAATGGCACTATTCCTACATATTTTTCAACCTGATTTTTTTTTTAACGTAAGAATATATCTTGGACATCTTTCCTTGTCAATAGATATTAAACTGTTTCATTGTTTCTAACAGCTACATGGTATTCTATTCTATAGATGTAATTTATTTATCTAACCATTATTGATGAACATTTGGATGTTTCCAATTACTTACTATCACAAATAATGATGCAATGAACACTGGACTTTTCTCTTTACACAACTGTACAAAGACTTCTGTAAATTAAATTCCTAGAAATCAAATTGCAAGGTCAAAGAGTATATAAAAATCTAATGCTTTTAACCAGTATGCTATGAATATAAATATTTGTAGGCATTTCTATAATTTATATAAGATCTTTCTCAGAGTTACCCTAATTAGATTTCAGACCTCTCCCCCTACCATGGTTTTCTGAACAAAGCAATAATATCTGATAATATCTGGGTATTTCTCTAAGTACAGTCTCTCCCCCACCCATGTCCAAGGCTGGGTCCTGATTCCATGCCCTGTCTTGACAGTATGTTGCCACCAACAGTCCCAGTATCACTATGCTTTTTCTCCCCACCTCACCTGCCATTAGGCATCAACAGGGCCAGCGGGCTCTCATTCCCATCAAGGTCCAAGTCTGGCGAGTCATCATCTGAGTCATTCAAGCAGGTGCCACTGATGTTGAACTGCAGAAGGAGGATGCTCAGTTGTCACCTGTCTGGTACTCCCACATGAATCAGGATGGCCAGTTCCTTCCTGTTTCACTTGTTAATTCATCTGTCAAACCATCTGAACCAAGGTCTTTTGCTACCCTCCCACCACCAAATGATCGTAGGATCAAGAGGCTGAGACTGTGTGGCTGGCTCAGGGGAAACCCATCAATCTTGTGAAACATGTTCCATAAAATAGGTGGGGGGGTCATCTTTAGATGCCCATGAAGGGCACCGCTGTCTTAAGGCCTGGTAGAACCCTAGAGAAGGGCTCCAACCTGACACTCATACATCATGTTCTCAATTGTCACCCCCCTCACAGCATTTCAAAACTCAAGTGTCATGTTTTCTAAAAGATCCTGACCATCTTCCCTAAGGAGACAGAACTAACTCCCTCTGCGTCTCAGGGTCCAACACACGCCCTTGATTGTGGCATCCACAACACTTCACTGAACTCATTTGTTTTTATGCCTGTCCTTCTCAATAGCCTGTAAGCCTCTTGATGGCTACATCCACAGTACCTATCACAGTGCCCAGCACAGAAAAGGTCTCAATAAATGCCTGATAAATGAGTGGGACTGGTAGCCAAACACCAGGGGCCCTAAGGGAGGTGGGAGCAGGACAGGACAGCCTGTCCTTTCGAAACCCTGCACTTCCCAGGGACCCAAAAGGGTTGGGCTGAACCCATGGGCCAGGACCCACCTTTGCTTTCTGGGAAGAGCCTGTCTTCAGTGCCTGATGATTGTATGTGTCCATGAGATTATAGCTCAATTGGCCAGCAGGCCCCAAGGCTGAGCTCTCCTTGCCCTTTCGCTCTGCCTTCTTGAAGAAGTCCGTGGGCTTCAGGCCTTTCTTCTTTGAACCACTTTTGGAGGGCAGTGACAGCCTGGACATGGACTCTGAAGTGCAATGAGCTGGCCTGGTTAAAGGAATGGAGCCAGCTGGGAAGATCCTCTGCAGGCCAAAGATATTGCTTGTCTTCCCAACGTTCTGTTGGAAGATATCCTACAAGAGTGTTAGTACACAAGGGGATTAGAGCTTACTCAGTGGTTACCTATATGCTAACAGCAGAGATCTGCCTGGCATTGGCAGTACTGCCATGGAAGTAGCTTACAGAAGCTCTACATATACACAGCTCATGCACAATGAATCATCGAGAATTTACTGAGTGGCATTTCTTTACCCAGCCATTGACAAGTAAGGAGAAGACGAGCAAAGGAAAAGCCTTGGGTCTACTGTCAAAACTGGAGAGAAGACTCCAAGAGTAACTGACATGAAATAAAAAATAATCAAGTGCTAAACAGAATAGTTCAAACCCTAGGGACTACAGGATTTGAGATGAGAGGTTCCAGTACTAATTCTGCTACTAGCTAGATATATGAACTCAGGAAAGTCTTCTGACCAATTCTGGGGCTGTTTGTTCAGTTGTAAAATGAAAGAATTAGGTTGGACAGGTGGTTTTCAAAGATGCTCTGTGGCTCCTTTGAGCTTCTCAGGAGGAACCTTGGGGACTGGTGGCAGGTGGAAGGCAGACAAGTGAACTCTAGGCTTCCCACCTTTATCTCATTGAGAGTAGCTGTGCTTTGATTTGTTGTATATATCAGGCTTCCACGTAAGATTTCATTTGAAAAAATGATTCAACTGCTCTAAAACAATGAAAACCACCGGACCTGATATGATCTATCTCTTTGTCCTCTTCCAACCAGCCCTAAGCTTGGTGTACACAAGATGGGTTTAAGTGAGAAGAGTTGAGGAGAAGGTGGGCCTTTAACTAAACCCTGAAGGATCCTGACAGATGGCAGTGGAGGAAAATGAGGCAGGAGGTGGACAACATAAGCTATGGTACAGGCAGTGAAACATGTTGCAAAAAGTGGGACTAGAAGCCCGATTTCCCAGTAGCTCTCTCTGACCACCCTTCAACACGGATGTATATCCCGAATATTTCAGAACATTAATGTGCATATCAGAAAATCACAGCTTCTGAGCCAAAGGAAAGTTTTAATATCCTGAAGTCCAGTTCTCCTCTGGTGCCTCTGCTACTTCACCAGCCCACGCTAAGTTCTCTCTTTACTGTAAAATCTATTAATAACAATGGTTCACATTTATTGAGTACTTACTCTGCCAGGCACTGTGTGAGGGGCTCTATACATTAGCTCTTAATTCTAAAAAAAACTCTGAAACGTTGGTATGATCCCCATTTTACATATGAGAAAATTGAGGATCTGAAAGGTTTGCAAGTGACAGAGTGGGAAACAGAACTAAGTCTCTTACCACTATACCTCACTGCCTTGTGGTGTATGCAACCTGCTGACACATGGCTTTGTAATCATCTTCAACCTGAGAGAACTGTCATTTTGCAGAATGCAGAGACTGAGTCAAAATATTAATAATAACAAAAACTAATACTATGACTACCACCACCCACCACCACCATAACCCAACATTAGAATTTATTGAGCATCTACGGTGTGCTAGGCACTATGCTTAGTGTTCACCCTGCATTACTTTAATTAATCCTTTTAACAACCCCTGAGTAGATATAACTGTCCCTATTTTAGAGATGAGGAAACTGAGGCTCAGAAAGGTTAACTTTTCCCAGGGTTTCCTACTAGTCTTTAAGTTCTTTGTGGGCAGAGACTGTTGTTATTTATGTATCTTAAGAGCCTAACATAATGTGTGGCACACTGTAGGCCCATAATAATTATTCAAATAAATAGGCTCCTTGGTAGGGTTTCCCAACCCTTCCCCCAGGCTCTTATGCCAACTGCAGAGACCTGACTCAAGCCCTTCCCAAATGCCTTCCCTCCACCCACGCCTCTTACTTCCACCAGGCGGATCTCCCTAGCCAGATCTTTAATGAGCTGTACGGTCCGCACTGTCTCTGGGATCTCATCTTCGTGGTCTGGCAGAGCCTGTCAAACAAAAAGCACGAGGAATAGACCCACACATCAATGGACAATTGATTTTCAAAAAAAGTATCAAGGCAATTCAGTGGAGAAAGGATAGACTCTTCAACAAATGGTACAAATTGGATATCCATATGAAAGAAAAAAAAGACCCCCAATTCACACCTCATGCCATATTAAAAAAAATAAAAACCCTCAAAATGGGTCACAGACCTAAATGTAAAATCTAAACTATAAACCTGCTAGAAGAAAACAGCGCAGAAAAATCTTTTTGCTCTTGAGTTAGGCAAAGATTTCTTAAATATGACACAAAAAGCACAAATCATAAAAGATAAAATTGGTAAGCTGGACTTCATAAAAAATAAAAACTTCTCTTTGAAAAACACTGTTAAGAAAAGACAAGTCACAGATTGGGAGAAATATTTGCAAAATATATATATCTGGGTAAAGGACAGGTATCAAAAGGTACAAGAACTCAGTTGTGGGCTCGGACCTCCCATTAGCTAATAAATGACAGAACACAGAATGGAAACAAGTTTTTCTGACTCCAAGACCTGTGCTCTGTCAATGCACTGATTCTGTTGCTGTACATCCTTCGCAGTGGGGAAAAAGCAAACAAAACTGTATCACAAAGTTGAATTTAGTCAAAAGTGCTATTCTAAGGGAGAAGTTTTTAAAACCCAAATTCAACTTACTTGGGTAGAAATATCCTGAAGCTATGTTACCATGTGGAAACCCTGGTGGCGTAGTGGTTAAATGCTACGGCTGCTAACCAAGGGGTCAGCAGTTAGGATTCGCCAGGTGCTCCTTGGAAACTCTATGGGGCAGTTCTACTCTGTCCCATAGGGTCGCTATGAGTTGGAATCGACTCCACGGCACTGGGTTTGGCTTTTTTTGGCTTATGTTACCATGTTGCTGCCATGGAGTGGGTTCCTATCCATAGCGACCCTGTGAACAAAAGAATGAAACACTGCCCGGTCCTGCACCATCCTCACAATCGGTGTTATGCTTGGGCCCACTGCTGCAGCCACTGTGTCAACCCATCTCATTGAAGGTCTTCCTCTTTTTTTGCTGACCCTTTACTTTATCAAGCATGATATCTTCCTCCAGGGACTGATCCCTCCTGATAACATGCCTAAAGTATGTGAGATGTAGTCTCGCCATCCTTGTTTCTAAGGAGAATTCTGGCTGTACTTCTTCCAAGAAAGATTTGTTTGTTCTTTTGGCAGTCCATGGTATATTCAATATTCTTCGCCAACACCACAATTCAAAGGCGTCAATTCTTCGGTCTTCCTTATTCATTGTCCAGCTTTCACATGCATATGAGGCAATTGAAAACACCATGACTTGGGTCAAGTGCACCTTAGTCTTCAAGGTGACATCTTTGCTTTTTAACACTTTAAAGAGGTCTTTTGCAGCAGATTTGCGCCCATTGCAATAAGTCATTTGATTTCTTGAGCGTTGATTGTGGATCCAAGTAAAATGAAACCCTTGACAACTTCAATCTTTTCTCTGTTTTTTCATGATGTTGCTTATTGGTTCAGTTGTGAGGATTTTTGTTTTCTTTATGTTGAGGTGTAATCCACACTAAAGGCTATAGTCTTTGATCTTCATCAGTAATTGCTTCGAGTCCTCTTCACTTTCAGCAAGCAAGGTTGTGTCATCTGCATTTTGCAGGTTGTTAATGAGTCTTCCTCCAATCTTTTATGCCCTGTTCTTCTTCATATAGTTCAGCTTTTCAGTTTATTTGCTCAGCATACAGATTAAATAAGTATGGTGAAAGGATACAACCCTGACGCACACCTTTCCTGACTTTAAACCATGCAGTACCCCCTTGTTCTGTTTGAAAGACTGCCTCTTGATCTATGCACAGGTTCCTCATGAGCACAATTAAGTGTTCTGGAATTCCCATTCTTCACAAATGTTATCCATAATTTGTTATGATCCACACAGTCAAATGCTTTTGCATAGTCAATAAAACACAGATAAACATCTTTCTGGTATTCCCTGCTTTCAGCCAGGATTCACCTGACATCAGCAATGATATCCCTCGTTCCACATCCTCTTCCAAATTCAGCTTGAACTTCTGGTAGTTCCCTGTCAATGTACTGCTGCAGCCACTTTTGAATGGTCTTCAGAAAAATTTTGCTTGTGTGTGATATTAATGATATTGTTCTATAATTTTTGCATACAGTTGGATCATCTTTCTTGGGAATAGGCATAAATACGGATCTCTTTCAGTTGGCTGGTCAGGTAGCTGTCTTCCAAATATCTTGGTATAGATGAGTAAGTACTTCCAGTGCTACATCCATTTGTTAAAACATCTCAATTGGTATTACATCAGTTCCTGAAGCCTTGTTTTGTTTGTTACCACAAGCAAACAAATTTTATAAAAACATCAATGTCAATGCAATGGCTGATTTGGCCAATTATCAGTTAATTATATAAAAATGTTTTTAAATGGAAAAGATGCAGACAGGTATTTGATGTTATGAAATGCAATCAACAAACATTTTTACTTTTCAAAAACCAGTGTTGGCACAGTGTAGGGAAATAAACTATGAACTTTTGGAATCTCAAAAAAATAAATAAATAAAAATCAGAGACCTCAGGGAGATTAACGGGGACAAACTAGCCTCTTCACTTGTGAGGACAGAACTCAGTGCTGGGCAACTACAGGCCCACATATAGCTCAACAGCAACCCAGGGGGAGACTCGTTGGTTGTCTCTCTTTTAATTTGTTTGCAATATTTTGAGTACCTGAGATTTATATTTTTATGCATACCGATCTCCCAAGCTTTTCTTTTGTGATTTCTTCCACTATTTTTCACCTCCCTTCTGTATCCAGAGAAGTGATAAAAATTCCTCAGCATTTCCTTCTTATTTTCCACAGTTTGATTGTTTATTTTTTCCTTTAACACGATTAATCCATCTGAAATTTATTTTGGTGGATGGGGGTCGGGGTGAAGATGAGTCCATGTGTCACAGCTGGATAACTTTAATGGTTCCCTTCCTCCCCACCCAGGGGTTCTGAAGCGGTGAAGGAGCAATGCCTCCTGTGGAACTCATTTGCACTTCATAAAAGATCCATTCCATGAGTGTGGACTCCTCAGATATGTTCCTACTCCCCTCCAGCTCCCTTTGGCCAAGATATTTGGGGCCATTCCTCGGTTCCTGGGTCTATCCTGGCCAGGGCATTAGTCCTTAGGGCCCACCTATTCACCTTCCTCCCTTTTGGTGTTCCTAGGACACGGTTACTCAGATGTTCATTTCATGGGAGGGGTCAGAGATGAAACTCAAGGTAGTCACACTTGAGGGGTGTGGAGAAAGAGAGATCACAGTTGAAGGCACAGGTGTAGGTGAGCCCAGGGAGCAAGGGAAGGCCCAAAACATGAAGTCCAAGGATATTTGAGGGGAAGGTTGGCAACAGGAAATAGATTATACAAGTTAAACTGCAGTGGCTGAAAAGTCTCCTTATGTCATTGTATGCAGAGGAAGGAGACTGTAAGGAGTATCTGAAGTCTAGAAGTGTATATTGATATTTTTTCTTTCTTTTTTTTCATTTCTTAATTTTTTAATTCAATATTTTGAATAATTCATTCACACAGTTCAAAAATCAAACAATATAATAAGATTGTCAAAGTATCACTTCCACCCCTGCCCCCATCATAAGCCCATGATCCTATTCCCACTTTTATCTAGTTTCTTAGGTATCCCTCCAGATTATATCTTCATGCAAATACAAGTACAAACATACATAATTCTTGTTTTCCCTCTTTTTTACACATAAGATAGTACACTATACACACAGTTCTGCGCTTTTACTTGAAAAATTCTGATCTTTTCAAATCAGTACATAAGAGATTTCTTATTCTCCTTTATATCTGTTTAGTATTCCACTGAATAGATGGATATTGGTGCATTTCTAAAATGGCATTTTGGCAGTATACGTCAAAAGTCTTACAATTTTATATACTTTGATCCAGTAAATTGCTCTTCCAGGAATCTATCCTGAAGAAATAATCAAAAGATGAGGGACAAAGACTGATGCATACAGGTATTATTCACTGCTGGATTTTCTGTAACTTGTTGTTGTTGTTCGGTGCCATTGAGTCAATTTTCGACTCATAGCAATTCCATGTGACAGAGTAGAACTGCCCCATAGGGTTTTCTTGGCTGTACTCTTTATGGGAGCAGATTGCCAGGTCTTTCTCCCACAGAGCCACTGGGTGCGTCCAAACCGTCAACTTTTCAGTTAGCAGTCAAGCGCTTAGCTGTTACGCCCAGCAGGGCTACTTTCTCTATAACTATCCCCTCCCCAAAAAATAGATAAAAAGGAATCGACTATAAGCAAGTAGTTAGGTAAGGAATGTTACATCCCTGCAAAGGAGTATCATGTAACTATTAAACGTTTATGAAGAACTTTGAGACACAGGGAAACAAGATAAGCCAACAGATTCAGATACAAAACTGTAAGCATAACGTGACAGCAAGTATGTTTGAAAGACGCATATAAAAAATATCAGAAGGAAATATACCAAAACATTAACAGTAGTTCCCTCTGAGTGTTAAAATTATGGGTGATTTTTTTCTTCTTATACTATTCTGTATTTTTCTAGTTCTCTATAGTAAACATGTATTATTTTCTATAATCAGAAAGAAAAGTTTAAAAATGTAATCCAAGAAATCCTTGCCCAGTCCTCTATGTTAACCCAGTAGTCCACAAGCTTCCCTGGTCCCTTCTGTTTCCCCAAAGTGTCTACCCAAGGCAGTCCCTGCAGAGGAAGAGCTCTAGAGGAGGTAGAGAAATAAGTATATTACTTCTTTCCTTGTCCAGGCTCTAAAGGCCAAATTCAGGGCTTTGCCACCATGGACCAGGTAGGAGGCAGGGTGTCTCTTGTTCTCTCGCAAACCTAAGGAAAGAGGAAGGCATGGTGTCAACGAAGCCATGTAGGGAAGTGAAAGACTTATTACCTTTGTCAGGCAACCAGAGAAAATGTTCAGGGTTCTGAGCAAAACTATAGATTTGGATTTTTATAATGTTGTTCCTTTACTGAGTAATTACTAAGTACCAGGCATTTGACATTCATTATCTCATTTAATCCTTATCCCCACCCTATGAGGCAGGCATTATTATCTTCATTTCACAGTTCAGGAAACTGAGGCTCAGAGAGGCAGAGAGACTTAACCAAGGGCACACACCTAGCCAGAGCCATGACTGAAACCACGTCTATCTGAAGCTGAGGCCTGTGTTCCTTTTGCTACACTGTCTCTTGGGTTTCAAAATGAGAACGTTCAGAAGGACCATGATTGCTACCTACACATATTTGAAGGGCCGTTAATGTAGAAGAGGGATTAGCTGTGTTCTGGGTTACTACAGGGGAGATTATTACAAACAGCCAGATTTAGGCTCAATTATTTTTTTTATTGAACTTTATTGAACAGGTAATGTGCACTTAATCACCAAGCCTCTGATTGAACACTTAAGTGCAATCTTCCTAGGTGGCAGAAAAATGGTTTGAGGTGTTGGGTAGGACACTGTACTCATTGGTCTCTGAGGTTCTTCATAATTCTGAGATTCTGATTCCTCCCGGCCAAGTCACCTTGAGAAATCTCAGGCCCAAGCAAGGAACCTTCTCTATTTCAAAGAAGATCAGGAAAGAGAAAACCCAGCAAGCTGGTTTCCATCTGGATTGATACCCAAGAACCAATGAGATGATGCCAGATGGTCAGGACTGGGCCTTTTCCCCATGGGAAGCACATCCAGGAAACTCTGAGGCTATCCATACTGAGTTTCTTAACTTAAAAGAAATAGGGATAATTTCACTCTGATCCAATTTTCTCAGCTACCCTTGTTAACTAAGAAAGTTAAAATCCATGTCCTGCCCTATTATGGTTAGTGAAAAAAAGCCAGTCTCAAAAGGTTACATAGTGTATGATTCCATTTATATAATATTCTTGAAACAACAAAATTATAGAGATGGAAAACAAATTAGTGGTTTCCAGAAGTTAGGGATGGTTCAGGGGTAAGGGATAGGTGATACAATAAAGGGGTAGCACTTGGGAGATCTTTGTGGTGATGGAATAGTACTATATTTTGATTGCAGTGATGGTTACACACACATAAATACCCACACTCAGTGGAGCGGGACATAAGAGATAGTTGGCAAAGGGCTCCATACCTCGAAATATGTCCAGGATGTGCTTTCCCACATACCAACAGATGGTCTCAAAGTTGGGGAACTTGAAGAGGTCTGCTGTGCTCAGCCGCTTCTCAATCTCATAGGCTCTGGAGGAAGGAGGCATGACAACAGGGCTTCCATTTACTGAGCACCTACTCTGTATCAGGTATTGTTATGGCTGCTTTATATCCATTATCTCTACTTTTCACAACCACCCTAGAAGACCCTACATTATAGATTGTGAAATTTGGACTCACAGGTTATGTTACTTGCCCAAAGTCATATAACTATTAAGTTAAGGATTAGGTGTTAGTTCTCAGACTAAACATCATCAAGAACCAATAGCCATCCTTCTCTGAGCATCTTGCCTCCTTCTATGCTGCATTCCTCACTCTAGGGGAGAGCCCAAGGACTCTAGCAGACAGGAGTGGCTAACTCAGGATCATCACAGCATCAGGACTCACTTGAGCTGCATTTCAATGTTAAGACTGTGTAAGAAGTTCCCTCCAAAGGCAAGGCAGTCCACGGGGGTCAGCACAGCATGGATCCAACCTACAGTGCAACAAGGCAAAATCATACCATCAGGAAGTAGGTGAGGAAGAGGGAAGGATGAAATCTGGTTAGCATGGGAAGTGTGGCAGAGGACCTTTCTTCCTCTCGACATTTCTTCTGTCCACTCAGTTCAACCCTAACTCCTTAGAGCAGTTAGCCTGTGACTCAGAACATTCTAAGTTCTTCCACTATCCCAACACCATTCCTTCCTAATCTGTCATTATTATAACCCTGAATTGGACCAAACTATGGCATTAATAAACTCCATTTCCTTCCTCTCCACTTCAAAATCTCTCTGATGCTTCTCTCTTGTATCTAAGAAGGGCATCACATTCTTGCTGTGGCTACCCCTTCTAACTCTGCCCTAGGTAAAACAAAAAGAGCTTTTGTGTTGGATAGGGCTGGTTCAAATTCTTATTCTGCTATTTTCTAGTTAAATATCCACTGCACAGGCTGGTTGTTAAACATGCACCTAGCTAGAACTCAATTATTCCCCTTGCCTTTGACCCTGCACCTTCTTGTGGGACCTTCTGATTTTTCTTCTTAAATCTCTCACATAAGCATCTCTTCCTCTCCATTCATCCTACTATTGCCTTGGTTAAGATCCCTCTTTATCTCTCAACCTAGCTACTGCAATAGCCTCCAAACTGGTTCCTCTACACTAGAGTGGTAGTTAAGGTATGGTCCAGGAAACCCTCGGGCTCCTTGATACTCTCTTTCAGAGAACATGTAATGTCAAAACTGTGTTCATGGTAATACAAAGATGCTATTTGCCTTTTTCAGTCTCATTCTCTCACAGGCGTACGGTGTAGTTTTCTAGAGGATATATGAACTGATATCACAACAGACTGAATGCAGAAGCAGATATGAGGCTGCCTTCTGTTAACCCAGATATTAAAGCAAATTACAAAAATGTAAAACAATACCACTCAACTTACTAAACTTTTGTTTGGAAAATAGTTATTCTTCTTAAAAAAAATTGTTATTTATGTTAACATGCAATGCTTTATTATTGTAATTTTTCAATAAATTCATAAATATTTTAAAATTTTCTGTTTTAATTTATAATATGATAAATACTAATAAATACAAATCACATAATAAAGGCTCTTTAGGGCCCTCAATATTTTTTTTAATATAAAGGGGCCCTGAGTCCAAAAAGTTTGTAAACCACTGCTCTACACCAATCTCAGCCCCTCAAACCAATCCTACACATCCAACCCTACGTGATATGTCTAAAATATAAATCTGCCCATGACATTCCCCTGATCAAAACCCTGCGAAGAAATGTCCATCCACAGGAGAATGAATAAATTGTGGTATATTCACAATGGATTACTAGGAAGCAATTAAAATGAATGAACTACAGCTACAGGTATCAACAAGGATCTTACAATCATAACGTTGAGAGAAAAAAGAAGAGAAGAATATATCCAATATGATTTCATCTATGTAACACTCGAAAATATGTCAAATAATACTATATATCGTTTAGTGAGGCATACCTATACAACAAAAGCATAAAAATGCATAAAAGCCTGACTTGCCTCACCATATATTAACCAACCTCAAAACAACAGTTAGCTCTGAGAGAGAAGAATGGGAAAGAAACTGAGGAGGAGTATACAGGAGGCTTAAAATATATTTGTAATATTTTATATTTTTAGTTGAGTAAGGAACACATGAGTGGTCATTACATTATTATTTATATCTTTTGCTACATCTGAATATTTCATTGGAAATTAAACAAACCAACCCTCAATAGTCTCCAATTACCTCTGTGTTAAGTTCAAGTATCTTGGTTGGGGAAAGTTCAGCCTGCATAGCTTTTCAGCTTCATCTACACCCAATCCTTGCTCTTTAGGCTCTAGTATCCATAAACTGCTTCATATAGCCTTGCTCTGCTTATCCCTTTCTCTAAGTCTAAAATGCCTTTCCTCCTCTTTTACTTGGTCAGTCCCTCCATGTATCATTATTCTGGGAAGATTTTCACAAACCCCTGGCTAGACTAAGTGCTCTCATCTCTGCTTCCACAACTTCTGGTGAATACCTCTACTGTGGCTATTAGAACAATACTGAAATGACCTATTTTATTTTTTTGTCCTTAGCATATAAACCAATGCTGGGGCACATAGTAGACACTCAATGTTTTTGAAACTAAGTAGATTGCACCCAGTTTGTGGGCATTTCTACCAAGATGCAAATTAATCTTGCCTGAACCTATGGTAAGCAAATTCAATTCACCAAACAGTTACTAGGTGCCCATTATGGAAAAGGCATTATGCTAGACCTGGCAAAGGATTCAAAGATGGGCAAATAAATGCCTTGGAATAAAAACTATAAAAGAGAAAAGCAGATCAATGGTGTGTGGGGTAGGGGGAGGGTGCTGACTTGCCTCAACACATACTAAACATTCTATAAAACCAATGTAATCAAATCAATATGACATTGACATATGAATAGACAAACAGACCTATGCAACAGAATAGAAAATCTGGAATACCAATATACATGTGAAGGAAACCCTGGTGGTGTAGTGGTTAAGTGCTATGGCTGCTAACCAAAAGTTTGGCAGTTCAAATCCACCAGGCGCTCCTTGGAAACTCTATGAGGCAGTTCTACTCTGTCCTGTAGGGTCGCTAAGAGTCAGAATTGACTCCAAGGCAACGGGTTTTGTTTTTTGGTTTTTTATACATGTGAAACCAATATATGGCAATGGTAGCAGTCCAATTCAGTGGGGAAAGAATGGATTATAGTGCTAGAACAAATGGCTATCAATCTGGAAAAATAATACAATACCCAAAATAAAGGACACAATGGACGGACTCAATGGAAGAATGGAGGCAACAGAGAAATTGAAAACAGAACAATAGAAATTACCCAATCTGAACAAGAGAGAGAAAACAGACTAAAAGAAAAATAAACTCAGGGACCTGTGGGACTACAACAAAATACGTCGCATTCATGTAATCATATGATTATAAGAATTATGATTATATTAAACCAGAATTCTGTATCCAGCAAAAATATCCTCCAGGAATGAAGGGGTAATCAAGACAATTTCAGATAAAAGAAAACTAAGAGAACATGCTGCCAGCAGGCCTAACCTAAAAGAATAGCTAAAGGAAGCTCTCTAAATAGAAAGGATAAAAGAAGGAATCACAGAACAGGAAGGAAGAAAGGACAATAGAAGAATAAAAATATGGGCAAATACAATAGACTTTCCTTCTCCTCTAAGGTATGTTTTCTAAGGTATGTTTGATGGTTGAAGCAAAAATTATAATATTGTGTGATGTGGTTCTCAATATATAGAGGAAATATTTAAGACGATATGGAGGTAAAGTTTCAACACTTCCCTCAAACAGTGAAAATGTCAATACCAGTTGGCTGTGATAAGCTATGGAGTTAAAATGTAATAACTAGAGCAACCACTTAAAAACCTATACAAAAGCTGAACCTAAAATTCATAAGGAAATTCAAATGCCAAAATAATCATGAAAAAGAAAACCAAAGAGAGAACTGACACTTCTTGATTTCGAAACTTACTACAAAGGTACAATAATCGAGATAGTGTGGTACTGTCATAAGGATAAACATACTGATCAGTGGAATATAACTGAAAGTTAAGAAATAAATCCATACATCTATGTTCAACTGATGTTTGACAACTGATCAATTCAATTCAAGACAATTCAATGAAGGAAAGAATAGTCTTTTCAACAAATGGTGCTAGGACAACTGGATATCCACATGCAAAAGAGTGAAATTCAATCCGTACCTCACACCATATACAAAGATCAACTCAAAATGAATGAAATACCTAAATGTAAAAACTAAAACTATAAAATTCTTAGAAAACTAATGTGTAAATATTTGTGGCCTTAGATTACGCAATGGTCTTTTAGCGATGACACCAAAAGTACAAGGAACCAGAGAAAACAGAGATAAATTGGACACATGAAAATTAATAACTTTTGTGCTTCACAGGACAATGTTAAGAAAGTGAAAAAAAAAAACCCAGAATGAGAGAAAGTATTTGCAAATCATGCACCTGATAAGGGTCTAGTATCCAGAATTTATAAATTCTTTCAGCCTTCTTTACAGAAATAGAAAAGCCAATCCTCAAATTTATATGGAGGGCAAAATCTATGGCCATCGGGTCAATTCCAACTCATAGCAACCCTATAGGACAGAGTAGAACTGCCCCGTAGGGTTTCTAAGGAGCAGCTGGTGGATTCAAACTGCCAACATTTTGGTTGGCAGCTGAGCTCTTAAGCACATTGCATCACCAAGGTTCCTATGGAAGGGCAAGGGCCCATAAACAGCTAACGCAATCTTGAAAGAGAATAAAGTAGAAGGACTCACACTTCCTGATTTAAAAATATACTATAAAGCCACAGTAATTAAAAAGAGCCTGGTACTGGTATAACAACTGGCATATACAGACGAATGGAATAGAACAGAGTCCAAAAGTAAATCCATACATCTACAGTCAACCGATTTTTGACAAGTGTATTAAGACCATTGAATGTAGGAGTCTCATCAATAACTGGTGCTGGGAAAACTGGATTTCCACATGCAGAAGAATGAATCAGGATTCATGCCTCACACTATACACAAGAATAAATTCAAAATGTGTTGTTGTTGTTTGTTGTTAGGTGTCATAGAGCCAGTTCCGACTCATAGCAACCCTATGCACAACAGAACGAAACACTGCCTGGTCCTAAGCCATCCTTACAATCGTTGTTATGCTTGAGCTCATTGTTGCAGCCACCTTGTTGAGGGTCTTCCTCTTTTCCACTGACCCTGTACTCCGCCAAGCATGCTGTCCTTCTCCAGGGACTGATCCCTCCTGACAACATGTCCAAAGTACATAAGATGCAGTCTCACCATCCTTGCTTCTAAGGAGCATTCTGGTTGTACTTCATCCAAGACAGATTTGTTCGTTCTTTTGGCAGTCCATGTCATATTTAATATTCTTCACCAACACCACAATTCAAAGGCGTCAATTCTTCGGTCTTCCTTATTCATTGTCCAGCTTTCACATGCATATGATGAGACTGAAAATACCATGGCTTGGGTCAGGTGCACCTTAGTCTTCAAGGTGACATCTTTGCTCTTCAACACATTAAAGAGGTCCTTTGCAACACATTTACCCAATGCAATGCATCTTTTGATTTCTTGACTGCTGCTTCCACGGCTGTTGATTGTGGATCCAAGTAAAATGAAATCCTTGACAACTTCAATCTTTTCTCTGTTTATCATGATGTTGCTCATTGGTCCAGTTGTGAGGATTTCTGTTTTCTTTATGTTGAGGTGCAATCCATACTGAAGGCTTTGATCTTCATTAGTCTTTGATCTTCATTAGTAAGTGCTTCGAGTCATTTTCACTTTCAGCAAGGAAGGTTGTGTCATCTGCATAACGCAGGTTGTTAATAAGCCTTCCTCCAATCCTGATGCCCCATTCTTCTTCATACAGTCCAGCTTCTCGTATTATTTGTTCAGCATACAGACTGAATAGGTATGGTGAAAGAATACAACTCTGACGCACATCTTTCCTTACTTTAAACCAGTCAGTATCCCCTTGTTCTGTCCAAACAACTGCCTCTTGATCTAGGTAAAGGTTCCTCATGAGCACAATTAAGCGTTCTGGAATTCCCATTCTTTGCAAAGTTATCCATAGTTTGTTAGGATGCACACAGTCGAATACCTTTGCATAGTCAATAAAACACAGGTAAACATCCTTCTGGTATTCTCTGCTTTCAGCCGGGATCCATCTGACATCAGCGATGATATCCCTGGTTCCACGTCCTCTTCTGAAACTGGCCTGAATTTCTGGCAGTTCCCTGTCAATATACTGCTGCACCTGTTTTTCGATGATCTTCAGCAAAATGTTGCTTGGGTGTGATATTAATGATATTGTTCTATAATTTCCACATTCAGTTGGATCACCTTTCTTGGGAATAGGCATAAATATGGATCTCTTCCAGTCAGTTGGCCAGGAAGCTGTCTTCCATATTTCTTGGCATAGATGAATGAGCACCTCCGGCACTGCATCTGTTTGTTGAAACATCTCAATTGATAGTCCATCAATTCCTGGAGGCTTGTTTTTTGCTGATGCCTTCAAAGCAGCTTGGACTTCTTCCTTCAGTACCATCGGTTCCTGATCATATGCCACCTCTTGAAATGGTTAAACATCAACTAATTCTTTTTGGTACAATGACTCTGTGTATCCCTTCCATCTTCTTTTGATGCTTCCTGCGTCATTTAATATTTTCCCCATGGAATCCTTCACTATTGCAACTCGAGGCTTGAATTTTTTCTTCAGTTCCTTCAGATTGAGAAACGCCGAGAGTGTTCTTCCCTTTTGGTTTTCTATCTCCAGCTCTTTGCACATGTCATTATAACACTTTACTTTGTCTTCTCAAGAGGCTCTTTGAAATCTTCTGTTCAGTTCTTTTACTTCATCAATTCTTCCTTTTGCTTTAGCTGCTCGACGTTCGAGAGCAAGTTTCAGAGTCTCCTCTGACATCCATTTTGGTCTTTTCTTTCTTTCCTGTCTTTTCAAAGACCTCTTGCTTTCTTCATGGATGATGTCCTTGATGGCATTCCACAACTCATCTGGTCTTCAGTTACTAGTGTTCAATGTGTCAAATCTATTCTTCAGATGGTCTCTAAATTCAGGTGGGATATACTCAAGGTCATATTTTGGCTCTCATGGACTTGCTCTGATTTTCTTCAGTTTCAGCTTGAACTTGCATATGAGCAATTCATGGTCTGTTCCACAGTCGGCCCCTGGCCTTCTTCTGACTGATGATATTGAGCTTTTCCATCATCTCTTTCCACAGATGTAGTCAATTGACTTCTGTGTGTTCCATCTGGCGAGGTCCATGTGTACAGTTGCTGTTTATGTTGGTGAAAGAAGGTATTTGCAATGAAGAAGTCGTTGGTCTTGCAAAATTTTATCATTCGATCTCCGCCATTGCTTCTATCATCAAGGCCATATTTTCCAACTACTGATCCTTCTTCTTTGTTTCCAACTTTCACATTCCAATTGCCAGTAATTATCAATGTAACTTGATTGCATGTTCAATCAATTTCAGACTGCAGCAGCTGATAAAAATCTATTTCTTCATCTTTGGCCCTAGTGGTCGGTGCGTAAATTTGAATAATAGCCGTATTAACTGGTTTTCCCTGTAGGCGTGTGGATATTATCCTATCACTGACAGCACTGTACTTCAGGATAGATCTTGAAACGTTCTTTTTGATGATGAATGCAACACCATTCCTCTTCAAGTTGTCATTCCCAGCATAGTAGACTATATGATTGTCTGATTCAAAATGGCCAATGCCAGTCCATTTCAGCTCACTAATGCCTAGGATATCGATGTTTATATGTTCCATTTCATTTCTGATTATTTCCAACTTTCCTAGATTCATACTTCATACATTCCAGGTTCCGATTATTAATGGATGTTTGCAGCTGTTTCTTCTCATTTTGAGTCAAGTCACAACAGCAAATGAAGGTCCCGAAAGCTTTACTCCATTCACATCATGAAGGTCGACTCTACTTTGAGGAGGCAGCTCTTCCCCAGTCATTTTTGAGTGCCTTCCAACCTGGGGGGCTCATCTTCCAGCACTATATCAGACAATGTTCTGCTGCTATTCATACGGTTTTCACTGGCTAATGCTTTTCAGAAGTAGACTGCTGGGTCCTTCTTCCTAGTCTGTCTTAGTATGGAAGCTCAGCTGAAATCTGTCCTCCATGGGTGACCCTGCTGGTATCTGAATACCGGTGGCATAGCTTCATAGCAACACGGAAGCCCCGACAGTACGACAAACTGACAGACACGTGGGATTCAAAACACACACAGTCAAAATGTATCAGGACCTAAATGTGAAAACTAAAACCATAAAATTCTTGGAAGAAAACAAAGGCGTGGCTCCAGGTCCTGGTTTTTAACAATGCATTATCAGATTTGTTGACCAAAGTACAAGAAGCAAAAGTCAAAATAGGTAAACAGGACCTCATAAAAACTAAATAATTTTGTTCATCAAAATACTTTATCAACAAAGTGAAAAAGACAATCTACAGATTGGGAGAAAATTTTTCGGGAACCATATAGCTGATAAGGGACTAATATTCAAAATATATTTAAAAAATTCAGCAACTAAACAACAAAAAGACAAGTAACTCAATCAAAAAGTGGACAATGGACTTAAACAGACATTTCACCAAAGAAGATATCCAAATGGCCAACAAGCACATATAAAGGATGCTCAACATCATTAGCCATTAAAACTAAAAACTACACCCATTGCCATCGAGTTGATTCTGACTCACAGTGACCCTATAGGACAGAGTGGAACTGCCCCATAGGGTTTTCAAGGCTGTAATCTTTACAGAAGCAGACTGTCACATCTTTCTCCCACAGAGCGGCTGGTATGGACCTTTTGGTTGGCAGCCGAGCGCTTAACCACTGCGACACCAGGCCTCCTTCATTAGCCATTAGAGAGATACCAATCAAGAGTGACAATAACCAAAATAATGGAAAACGATAGGTGTTGAGAAGGTTGTGGAGAAACTGGAACCCTCCATTCACTGCAGGTTGAGAATGTAAAATGGTATAGTCACTACGGTAAACAGTTTGGTGGTTCCTCAAAAAGCTGAACACAGCACTACCATATGACCCAACACTTCCAATCCTAGAATTCCAGAACAAGTAAAGGCAGGAACACAAACAGAAAACTGTACACCAATGTTCATTGCAGCACTTTTTACAATAGCTAAAAGGTGCAAACAACCAAAACGTCCATAAACACATGATTTAATAACAAAATGTGGTATATACACACAATGGAATACTGCTCAGCCATAAGTAGAAATGAAGTTCTGATGCATGCCACAACATGGATGAACCTTGAAAATATCATCCTAAGCAAAATAAGTCAGCCACAAAATAACAAACACTGTATGTTCTCACATATTTGAAATAGGCAAATATACAGAAGTCAAAGATTATTAGTTGTTACCAGGGGTAGGAAGGAAGAAGTAAGAGGTAGTTTTTGCTTAGGGTGCACTGGTGGAATGATTTGGAAAAGGATAGCAAGAATGGTTGTACAACTTGAGGAATGTAACTAATGTCACTAAATTGTACTTTCAGAAATGGTTGAACGGGTGTATACTTTGTTATGTACAGCTTCACCACAATAAACAAACAAAAAGAATTCTTACAACTTAACAATAAAAAGATAAATAGCCTAATTAAACAATGGGCAAAGTAACTGAACATACAACATTTCTCCAAGGAAGATATACAAATATCCAATAAACACACAGAAAGATGCTCAACATCAACAGTCATTAAAAAAAAAAACCACTGCCGTCAAGTCGATTCCGATTTATAGCGGAGATACAAACCAAAACCAGAATGAGATACTACTTCACATCCACTAGGATGACTATAATCATAAAGACGGACAGTAAGTGTTGGCATGCACATGTAGAAATTGGAACCCTCATATATTGCAGGTGGGAATGTAAAATGATACAGCTGCTCTGGAAAATAGTTTGGCAGTTCCTCAAAAAGTTAAACATAGAGTTACAATATAACCTAGCAATTAACACAATGGATTACTATTCAGCCATTAAAAGGAATAACGTTCTGATACACGGTACAATATGGATAAGCCTTAAAAACACAGAGAGTTCATTCAGTGGTAGAATTTCTGCCTTCCATGCAGGAGTCCTGGGTTCATTCCTGGCCAATGCACATCATACGCAACTACCACCTGTCTCTCAGTGGAGGCTTGTATGTTGCTAAGATGCTGAACAGGTTTCAGTGGAGCTACAAGACTAAGATGGACTGAGAAGAAATGGCCTGGCAATCTACTTCTGAAAATCAGCCAATGAAAATCCTATGAATCACAATGGCCCAATCTGCAACTGATCAAGGGACCGGTGCAGGACCGGACAGCAATTTGTTCCACTGTGCATGGAACCACGAGTTGTTACTGACTTAATGGCAGCTAACAACAACAACAAGTGAAAGAAGGCAGACACAAAAGAAACCACATATAGCAAGATGGTGTACTAGGTGCACGCTACCGAGGACCCCTCTTGCAACAAAGACTCGGAAAAACAAGTGAATCGATCACATACATAACAATCTACAAACCCTGAACAACAAACACAGATTTAGAGACGGAGAACGAACAAATACGGGGAGGCAGCGATTGCTTTCAGAGCCTGGACCCAGCGTCCCAGTCAGGTGACTTTCGGCGCCCGATTTGGGGCAAAGCCCAGGGGGGCAGACGGCACAAACAAGGGGCCTAGCCCTGGCCCCTGAACTCATTCCGGGAGGGGGCCTAGCCGGTTCGAGCAGGCGGCGTGACGACGCAGCCAGTGGGAAAAGACCCTGGGAGACAGTGACGGGTCTTGGAGCGGGGAGAGCGGCGTCGCAGCCGGGGAGCCGTCCCACCAGGATTTTGGCGAGGCGCGGGAGCGGGGAGCTGCTCCACCCCCCTGAACTAACCCCGGGAGGAGGCCCAGCCGGTTCGCACAGGTGGCGTGGCGACGCAGCTGGTGGGAGAAGTCCCTGGGAGACAGTGACGGGTCTTGGAGCGGGAAGAGTGGCGTCCCAATCGGGACACGCGATCGCGGCGCAGGCGCGGGGAGCTGCTCTGCTCGCCTGAGCTGACCCCGAGGGGGAGCCCAGTCTGTTCGCGGAGGCGGCGCGGCGACGCGGCAGGCGGGACGGGGAGTCCCCGGGAGGCAGCGACTGATTTTGGAGTCGGGAGTGCACCGTCCCAGGCTGGCAGCGGAGGATCTGACCGTGACTCCAGCGGGCCAGACCCCCCGGGGGCAATCTCCACACAGCCAGCACACATAGGAGACGCACCCCGCGGAAATCTCAGATATAATAGTCATTCCAAGCAAGACAAGCAACTCTGGCTATATTCTGAGGTGCTACTCTCCTATCTCTCCGATCCCTCCCTCCACCCTCCCCAGGCGGCTTCATTAACATCCGAATAGCCTGAGCCAGAGGGAGAACTCTGATAGGGATATGACTGCATTTTTTTTTTAGCGGATTTTCTGGAAAAACTAGTTTCCCAGTGATGGCTCGGAGACAGCAGTCCATATCAAACCACTTAAAGAAGCAGACCATGACAGCTTCTACAACCCCCCAAACAAAACAATCAAAATCTTTCCCAAATGAAGATGCAATCCTGGAATTATCAGATACAGAATATAAAAAACTAATTTACAGAATGCTTCAAGACATCACAAACGAAATAAGGCAAACTGCAGAAAAAGCCAAGGAACACGGTGATAAAACTGTTGAAGAACTCAAAAAGATTATTCAAGAACATAGTGGAAAAATTAATAAGTTGCAAGAATCCATAGAGAGACAGCATGCAGAAATCCAAAAGATTAACAATAAAATTACAGAATTAGACAACGCAATAGGAAGTCAGAGGAGCAGACTCGAGCAATTAGAATGCAGACTGGGACATCTGGAGGTCCAGGGAATCAACACCAACATAGCTGAAAAAAAATCAGATAAAAGAATTAAAAAAAATGAAGAAACCCTAAGAATCATGTGGGACTCTATCAAGAAGGATAACTTGCGGTTGATTGGAGTCCCAGAACAGGGAGGGGGGACAGAAAACACAGAGAAAATAGTTGAAGAACTCCTGACACAAAACTTCCCTGACATCATGAAAGACGAAAGGATATCTATCCAACATGCTCATCGAACCCCATTTAAGATTGATCCAAAAAGAAAAACACCAAGACATATTATCATCAAACTCGCTAAAATGCAAAATAAACAGAAAATTTTAAAAGCAGCCAGGGAGAAAAGAAAGGTTTCCTTCAAAGGAGAATCAATAAGAATAAGTGCAGACTACTCAGCAGAAACCATGCAGGCAAGAAGGGAATGGGACGACGTATACAGAGCACTGAATGAGAAGAACTGCCAGCCAAGGATCATATATCCAGCAAAACTCTCTCTGAAATATGAAGGCGAAATTAAGATATTTACAGACAAACACAAGTTTAGAGAATTTGCAAAAACCAAACCAAAGCTACAAAAAATACTAAAGGATATTGTTTGGTCAGAAAACCAATAATATCAGATACCAGCACAATACAAGGTCACAAAACAGAATGTCCTGATATCAACTGAAATAGGGAAATCACAAAAACAAACAAATTAAGATTAATTAAAAAAAAAATAATACACATAACAGGGAATCATGGAAGTCAATAGGTAAAAGATCACAATAATCAAAAAGAGGGACTAAATACACGAGGCATTGAACTGCCAGATGGAGAGTGATACAAGGCGATATAGAACGATACAAGTTAGGTTTTTACTTAGAAAAATAGGGGTAAATAAAAAGGTAACCACAAAAAGGTATAACAACTCCATAACTCAAGATAAAAGCCAAGAAAAACGTAACGACTCAACTAACCTAAAGTCAAACACTATGAAAATGAGGATCTCACAATTTACTAAGAAAACCTCTCAGCACAAAAAAGTATGTGCAAAAATGAAATTGCCAACAACACACATGAAAAGGCATCAAAATGACAACACTAAAAACTTATTTGTCTATAATTAAGCTGAATGTAAATGGACTAAATGCACCAATAAAGAGACAGAGAGTCTCGGACTGGATAAAGAAACACGATCCATCTATATGCTCCTACAAGAGACACACCTTAGACATAGAGACACAAACAAACTAAAACTCAAAGGATGGAAAAAAATATATCAAGGAAACAATAAGCAAAAAAGAAGAGGAGTAGCAATTTTAATTTCTGACAAAATAGACTTTAGACTTAAATCCACCACAAAGGATAAAGAAGGACACTATATAATGATAAAAGGGACAATTGATCAAGAAGACATAATCATATTAAATATTTAGGCACCCAATGACAGGGCTGCAAGATACATAAATCAAATTTTAACAGAATTGAAAAGTGAGATAGACACCTCCACAATTATAGTAGGAGACTTCAACACACCACTTTCGGAGAAGGACAGGACATCCAGTAAGAAGCTCAATAGAGACACGGAAGACCTAATTACAACAATCAACCAACTTGACCTCATCGACTTATACAGAACTCTCCACCCAACTGCTGCAAAGTATACTTTTTTTTCTAGTGCACATGGAACATTCTCTAGAAAAGACCACATATTAGGTCATAAAACAAACCTTTGCAGAGTCCAAAACATCGAAATATTACAAAGCATCTTCTCAGACCACAAGGCAATAAAACGAGAAATCAATAACAGAAAAACTAGGGAAAAGAAATCAAATACTTGGAAAATGAACAATACCCTCCTGAAAAAAGACTGGGTTATACAAGAAATCAAGGAGGGAATAAGGAAATTCATAGAATGCAATGAGAATGAAAATACTTCCTATCAAAACCTCTGGGACACAGCAAAAGCAGAGCTCAGAGGCCAATTTATATTGATAAATGCACACATACAAAAAGAAGAAAGAGCCAAAAGCAGAGAGCTGTCCCTACAACTTGAACAAATAGAAAATGAGCAACAAAAGAACCCATCAGGCACCAGAAGAAAACAAATCATAAAAATTAGAGCTGAACTAAATGAATTAGAGAACAGAAAAACAATTGAAAGAATTAACAAAGCCAAAAGCTGGTTCTTTGAAAAAATTAACAAAATTGATAAACCATTGGCTAGACTGACTAAAGAAATACAGGAAAGGAAACAAATAACCTGAATAAGAAACGAGAAGGACCACATCACAACAGAACCAAATGAAATTAAAAGAATCATTTCAGATTACTATGAAAAATTCTACTCTAACAAATTTGCAAACCTAGAAGAAATGGATGAATTCCTGGAAAAACACTACCTACCTAAACTAACACATTCAGAAGTAGAACAACTAAATAGACCCATAACAAAAAAAGACATTGAAACGGTAATCAAAACACTTCCAACAAAAAAAAAGCCCTGGCCCGGACGGCTTCACTGCAGAGTTCTACCAAACTTTCAGAGAAGAGTTAACACCACTACTACTGAAGGTATTGCAAAGCATAGAAAATGACGGAATACTACCCAACTCATTCTATGAAGCCACCATCTCCCTGATACCAAAACCAGGTAAGGACATTAGAAAAAAAGAAAATTATACACCTATATCCTTCATGAATATAGATGTAAAACTACTCAACAAAATTCTAGCCAATAGAATCCAACAACACATCAAAAAAATCATTCACCCTGATCAAGTGGGATTTATACCAGGTATGCAAGGCTGGTTTAATATCAGAAAAACCATTAATGTAATCCATCACATTAATAAAACAAAAGATAAAAACCACATGATCTTATCAATTGATGCAGAAAAGGCATTTGACAAAGTCCAACACCCATTTATGATAAAAACTCTTACCAAAATAGGAACTGAAGGAAAATTCCTCAACATAATAAAGGGCATCTATGCAAAGCCAACAGCCAATATCACTGTAAATGGAGAGAACCTGAAAGCATTTCCCTTGAGAACGGGAACCAGACAAGGATGCCCTTTATCACCGCTCTTATTCAACATCGTGCTGGAAGTCCTAGCCAGGGCAATTAGGCTAGACAAAGAAATACAGGGCATCCAGATTGGCAAGGAGGAAGTAAAGTTATCACTATTTGCAGATGACATGATCTTATATACAGAAAACCCTAAGGAATCCTCCAGAAAACTACTGAAACTAATAGAAGAGTTTGGCAGAGTCTCAGGTTATAAAATAAACATACAAAAATCACTTGGATTCCTCTACATCAACAAAAAGAACACCGAAGAGGAAATAACTAAATCAACACCATTCACAGTAGCCCCCAGGAAGATAAAATACTTAGGAATAAATCTTACCAAGGATGTAAAAGACCTATACAAAGAAAACTACAAAGCTCTACTACAAGAAATTCAAAAGGACATACTTAAGTGGAAAAACATACCTTGCTCATGGATAGGAAGACTTAACATAGTCAAAATGTCTATTTTACCAAAAGCCATCTATACATATGACGCACTTCCGATCCAAATTCCAATGTCATATTTTAAGGGGATAGAGAAACAAATCACCAATTTCATATGGAAGGGAAAGAAACCCCGGATAAACAAAGCATTACTGAAAAAGAAGAAAGTGGGAGGCCTCGCTCTACCTGATTTCAGAACCTATTATACAGCCACAGGAGCCAAAACAGCCTGGTACTGGTACAACAACAGGCACATAGACCAATGGAACAGAATTGAGAACCCAGATATAAATCCCTCCTCGTATGAGCAGCTGATATTTGACAAAGGACCAGTGTCAGTCAATTGGGGAAAGGATAGCCTTTTTAACAAATGGTGCTGGCATAACTGGATATCCATTTGCAAAAGAATGAAACAGGACCCGTACCTCATACCATGCACAAAAACTAACTCCAAGTGGATCAAAGACCTAAACATAAAGACTAAAACGATAAAGATCATGGAAGAAAAAATAGGGACAACCCTAGGAGCCCTAATACAAGGCATAAACAGAATACAAAACATTACCAAAAATGATGAAGAGAAACCCGATAACTGGGAGCTCCTAAAAATCAAACACCTACGCTCATCTAAAGACTTCACCAAAAGAGTAAAAAGACCACCTACAGACTGGGAAAGAATTTTCAGCTATGACATCTCCAACCAGCACCTGATCCCCAAAATCTACATGATTCTGTCAAAACTCAACCACAAAAAGACAAACAACCCAATCAAGAAGTGGGCAAAGGATATGAACACACATTTCACTGAAGAAGATATTGAGGCAGCCAACAGATACATGAGAAAATGCTCTCAATCATTAGCCATTAGAGAAATGCAAATTAAAACTACGATGAGATTCCATCTCACTCCAACAAGGCTGGCATTAATCCAAAAAACACAAAATAATAAATGTTGGAGAGGCTGTGGAGAGATTGGAACTCTTATACACTGCTGGTGGGAATGTAAAATGGTACAACCACTTTGGAAATCTATCTGGCGTTATCTTAAACAGTTAGAAACAGAACTATCATACAACCCAGAAATCCCACTCCTCGGAATATACCCTAGAGATACAAGAGCCTTCATACAAACAGATATATGCACACCCATGTTTATTGCAGCTCTGTTTACAATAGCAAAAAGCTGGAAGCAACCAAGGTGTCCATCAACGGATGAATGGGTAAATAAATTGTGGTATATTCATACAATGGAATACTACGCATCGATAAAGAACAGTGACGAATCTCTGAAACATTTCATAACATGGAGGAACCTGGAAGGCATTATGCTGAGCGAAATTAGTCAGAGGCAAAAGGACAAATATTGTATAAGACCACTATTATAAGATCTTGAGAAATAGTAAAAACTGAGAAGAACACATACTTTTTTGGTTCCAAAGGGGGGAGGGAGGGAGGGAGGGAGGGAGGGAGGGAGAGGGTTTTTTATTGATTAATCAGTAGATAAGAACTGCTTTGGGTGAAGGGAAAGACAACACTCAATACATGGAAGGTCAGCTCAATTGGACTGGACCAAAAGCAAAGAAGTTTCTGGGATAAAATGAAGGCTTCAAAGGTCAGCAGAGCAAGGGCGGGGGTCTGGGGAACATGGTTTGAGGGGACTTCTAAGTCAATTGGCAAAATAATTATATTATGAAAACATTCTGCATCCCACTTTGAAATGTGGCGTCTGGGGTCTTAAATGCTAACAAGCGGCCATCTAAGATGCATCAATTGGTTTCAACCCACCTGGAGCAAAGGAAAATGAAGAACACCAAGGTCACATGACAACTAGGAGCCCAAGAGACAGAAAGGGCCACATGAACCAGAGACCTACATCATCCTGAGACCAGAAGAACTAGTTGGTGCCCTGCCACAATCGATGACTGCCCTGACAGGGAGCACAACAGAGACCTCCTGAGGGAGCAGGAGATCAGTGGGATGCAGACCCCATATTCTCATAAAAAGACCATACTTAGTGGTCTGACTGAGACTGGAGGAGTCCCGGCGGCCATGCTCCCCAGACCTTCTGTTGGCACAGGACAGGAACCATCCCCGAAGACAACTCATCGGACATGAAAGGGACTGGTCGGCGGGTGGGAGAGAGATGCTGATGAAGAGTGAGCTAATTATATCAGGTGGACACTTGAGAGTGGGTTGGCAGCTCTTGTCTGGAGAGGGGATGGGAGGATAGAGAGAGAGGGAAGCTGGCAAAATTGTCACGAAAGGAGAGACTGAAAGGGCTGACTCAATAGGGGAAGAGCAGGTGGGAGTATGGAGTAAGATGTATGTAAACTTATATGTGACAGACTGATTGGATTTGTAAACGTTCACTTGAAGCTTAATAAAAGTTAATAAAAAAAAAGACCACGTATAGTGTGATTCCATTTATATAAAATACCCAGAGTAGGCAAATCCATAGAGAAAGAAAGTACAAAAGTGACTGCCAGGGGCTGGAGGGGGGAAGAATGAGAAATGCCTGCTAATGGGGTTTCTTTTGGGGGCGATGAAAATTTTCTGATGTTAGACAGTAATAATGGTTATAGAACCTTGTGAATATTCTAAAAAAACTGAATTGTACCCTTTAAAATGGTAAATTTTACGATACATGAATTATATCTCAATTTTTAAAAAGTACATTTAACCGAATGAAAATAAAAATATGGCGTATCAAAAAATTTGTGGGATACAGCTTAATCACTGCTGAGGGAAACTTACAGCACTATATGCTTACATTAGAAAAGAAATTCTCAAATCAATAACCTAAACTCCCACCTCAAGAAACTAGAAAAAGAAGAGCAAAATCAACCCAAGGCAAGCATAAACGAAGGAAAAGTAAAGATGAAAGCAGAAATCAATGAAACTGAAAACAAAAAGACAGTAGAGAAAATCAATGAAACAAAAAGTGGCTCTTTGAAAAGATAAAAAAAAATCGACAAGCCTTTAGCAAGACTGAAGCAGAATAAAAGAGAAAAAACAAACTACTAATACCAGGAATGAAAGAGAAGGTATCACTAGAGACCTAGAAGACATCAAAAGGGTAATAAGAAAATACTACAAACAAATCTATACATGTGAATTTGACAACTTAGACAAAATGGGCCAATTCCTTGTAAAGCACAACTTAATATGAAACAATTTGAATATCTTATAAAAACTAAGAAAATTGAATTGTAATTAAAAACTTAACCCAAAAATCTCTAAGTCCATATGATTTCATGGAGAATTTTACCAAACATTTCAAGAAAATTTAACACTAATTCTAATTAAAGAAATCAAAAGATCTAAATAGATGGAGAGACTTACTATGTTCATGGACTGGAAGATTCAACATAGTAAAGATGTCAATTCTCCCCAAACAGACAACTGAGGGGACTTTTTCAAAACACACATATTTTGATTCCCCAGTTAATAATTGCTAGGGGTGAAGCCCAGACATGTATTGTTTAGAGGAAAAAACCTCTAAACCCACCCCAGGTCATTCTGATTTATAACCAGCCTCCAAGTCACTATCACTAGAGTCATGGGGCTGAAAGTTCTGTACTCTATCTGTCCACCAACTTGACATCAGCCCAGTGCAACGGAATCTATTAACCTCCTCCTAGACTTTCCCACCCACAACCTCCCCAAGTGACCATGCTGCCTACTGGCCACCATATGAATTTTCTTTAAGTCCAGTTCTGAGCCTTTAGCTGATAAGGGAGGGATATCCCACATAATTGGATTAATGCATTATGGGGAGTGGTTGGCTCTGGAGCCACAAGCTCTCTTCCTCTTCCCACCCTTCCAAAACCCTCCCAGAGGAACCCAGGGAAGACCTGTAGGAATGAAAAGTGTCTGTCCTTGCTTCACGGAACACCTGTAGCACTTATCCACCTGGTCCCCAAAGAACATCTCATTCTGATTAGAGGAGCTGCTCCAGCACTCAAAGAGAGTAAGGTTGGCATTGGTTGGGCGGATCAGGTAGAAGATCTTCTCACCCTGAAACAAAAAAAGGTTGAAGTGCCAAAAATATCAACGATTTCCAGAAAAGTCCTCCAGAGGGACTCCAAAGCCCTATTCTCTCTCTCACACTCTAAGACCATGGTAGTTTATCAGAATTCTTTCCCAAAACTACCCAAGTATCATTTTTCCATGGATCTGGAAAACTTCAAAAGGTCCTTTTGCACTTCTCACTAACTGAGCCCAAAAGATTGGCAAAAACAATTTAGAAAGGGCATTTCAAACAAAATTGCTCAAGTTAGGACAAATGTACACCGAGGGCTCCTATTTTCAATGTCATGCCAGATGAAAAATGGTCTCTATAGAAAAGTAGATCAATACTACTAGCCCTAGGAGAATTTAAGGCCACATTACTGAAGACAAGAAAACTGAATATCCCTTTAAAAGCCATTTACAGAGTGTTCCCACTCGCACCTGCAATCAAAGCTAATAAAAGTTTAAAAGTTCAGTAATAGCCCAAGGACTTCTGAAAAAGTATATGTTAGGTGATTATCTGTTGGAAAAACATTTTATTTCCTGATTGTGTTTTGCCTGGATAATCACCAGAGATAATTTGGCAAAATAAAACAAAAACTCATTAGTACAAAGATATCCCTAATCCACAGCTTGATTTGTTTAACCAATATTTCATGATAAGAATTTTCAACATAAAAAAAGTACCATTAGAAATATCTCATGTACAATTGGAGAAATTTGCATTGGGTCTATAGATTATAGTATCATATCAATGTTAATTTCTGATTTTGATAACTATACTGTGGTAATAAAAGATAATGCCTTTGTTTTTAGGAGCTACGCATTGAATTATAAAGAGATAAAGAGACATCTAACATTTACATGACAGCACTTTCGTTTATACATTCTAATTTCTTCCTGATAAAACAATGGAAACAACTAGTTCAGGATTTGTGATCATTTGGATAGGAGCTATATCCAGGTTTTCTGCCCTTTTCTTTGAGTTTCTGATAATAAAACTAAATAGTATGAAGAATGATGAAAAACAATTTTAATTATTTTTAAAAATTTTTTTCCAGACCTCAAAGCTCCTTTACAGTCATTGACAATCAGTGTCAATTACAAATTTGTAATAACCACTAAAAGGGAAACCATCTACGGGAGGCCTGACATTTAAAAAAAAAAAACTCATAAATGTTTTATCTTGATTATGGTGGTAGTTACACGACCATATACAACTGTTAAATTTCATCAAATTGTATGCTTAAATGGGTGAATTTTATGGTATAGAAATTATACCTCAATAAAGTTGAGAGAAGGGGAAGTTTCTCATAATGTTATCAGGAATGTCTGAAGTAAATATAGCCATTTCCATACATGGTGGTAGGAGTGTAAATTGGTTCACTGAAGAAGATAAGAGTTGGAGAAAACCTTAGGCACCTACTGGTATTCAAAAATTTTTGTGATTAAACATCAAAACTGTAGAGCAGAAACAGGCCACCATTGTAGCCACCAAGTGCCCAATCTAGATAGAGCAGTAATGTGGAAATGTCACCCAAATAGAATCTGGGAGGTGGGCAGGGCTCAGCAGCCTGTTCTGTGCTGACAGAAATAGGGAGGTGCAAGGCCTGTCTGCCTCCAGAAGCCATATCCATTCCTACCTTGAGCACATGGTACCAGACTGAGGTGCCGCCAAAGTCAATGTGAAAGTCTGTATAGCTATCCCGTACACTCATGAGGCAGTACTTCTGCACACTGGGCCTCTCAAATACACACTCCTCCGGCCACAAGTTCTCCACCCATGAAAGCTTCCGAACAATCTTGGGTGTCTCCACAAGGTTAGAAAGCCTAGCAAGGAAGGGGTGGAGAGCAGACATCAGCTAATGGAGGTATGCTGAGGTAGACTGACAAAGTCCATTGGCTTCCAATACTTTTGAATATTGGGAATTTCACCAATTGAAGGTTGAAGTCTGAATGAAATGACCATATCTCAGTGAGGGTCAGATAAGACAGAGAACAAGTTCTCTCCATAGAATCCCTAAGAGCACATGCGACATATTTCCATAAGTCTAGTCAGCATCCTCATTCCACTCAGTTCCAGAAGTCCCAAGTCCCAGCTCCAGTTGAAGGTGATCATTTCCTCTACGAAATGCTCATGCTTCCCTTCTCTTCCACTGAGGCCCGCACACTTGGCACTTGGTTTATTACAGATTTTGTACTGTCCCCGTCTCATAGTGTCTTCTTTATGAAGAACCACTACAGAACCCTCTCGGG
This sequence comes from Elephas maximus indicus, assembly GCF_024166365.1. Classification (NCBI taxonomy): domain Eukaryota; kingdom Metazoa; phylum Chordata; class Mammalia; order Proboscidea; family Elephantidae; genus Elephas; species Elephas maximus. Next base: position 114,342,650 of record NC_064846.1, on the reverse strand, counting down.
GCTGAGTTCAGGTAAAGAAGCATTTCTCCCAAGTATGGGGCTGGTTGTGTCCTATGTAAAACCACAAATTTTGTAATAGATCATGCTTCCTTCTTTGTTCTGATCTTGGGGAAACTCCGTAAAAACTCTACAGCCTATCTCCACCAGCTATACAGACATCCAACTATCCGGACTATTCATTTTGTGTGTAGACTACTTACCAGATGCATCCTATTTCCTAATCTTTATCTTCCTTTTGTTCCAATTTTCCCTTCCTTTCCCCTCTATCCTGTATAGTATTCATCTCTGAAAGCTACTTCACATAGTACTTCAGGATGAAGTGAAGTATAAATTAAAAAATGCAATTAAAAAAAATCCTCAAGTTATTTAACTTTGCATGTTAAAACCAACTGTAACAGTTTTGATATTGCAATACAGTTATGTAAAATGTTACCATTGGGGTAAAATGGCTGAAGAGTATAAAGGACCTTCTTGTACTTTTTTTTTTTTTTGCAATTTCCTGTGTCTATAATTGTTTCAAAATAAAAAGCTTTAAAAAACCCAGTAGATAATCAGACAGTAAGCTTCCTAAGGGCAAAAAGGTTACATTACAATTTCTTAGTATTTCCTACAGTTCTGAGTACAGAGGAGACTACTTATCTATTGAGTGAATGAGTTCAGATAAAATCATTTAAGACTCTCATTAAAATGTTATAAGTGTTTTCTTTTTGTTTCTTTTTTAATATATAACCTTATTCTTAATAAAACAAAACTACTTGGGGATAATTTTAGTAAATCTATTTCCAAGGACAGAGGACTTATCCTGGTAGTTAAACAGTGACTATGCCACACTTTAAGTATCAGAAAAAAGGTCTAAGAAAGTTGTGCTAGGACTTGTAGGAGACAAAAAGAATAATTAACACAGCTACTGTGTAATCTATCCAATGCTAGAAACTGTGGAAGAGAAATAGGTATCGGCAGTTTGAACATGAGCAGTTACCCTAGAAAGTATAAACAAGCTCCCCATCCCAAAGAAAGAAATCTCCAGGAGGAAGGGAAAGGAACACTAATACATATTCAGTTCAAGTTCAAGGAGTCCATGAGTGTCACAAATGGTTAAGTGCTTGACTATTAGCCAAAAGGTTGGCAGTTCAAACCCACCCAGAGGCACTTCAGAAAGCAGGCCCGGCGATCCGCTTCTGAAAGGTTACAGCCTTGAAAACCCTATGGACCAGCTCTCTGCTCAGCACACATGGGGTCACCATGAGCTGGACTCAACTCAGTGGTAACTAACAACACCACCATAAGTTCCAAGCACTTTGTTAGACTTTTTAGTTACTCCTGCCCCTCCTACCTTGTATCAGAGAATTCCAAACTAATGACATTGAGAACTTTCTCCCTCTTCCCGCTGTAATAATATTTCACAAAATCACCGAGCTTCATCTTGCAGTCAGCCTGGCGGGTCACATCAATCACATCAATCTCTTTGTCAGAACCTGGAATAAAAAGATGGGTTCTGCACCAAGTGGTTTCAAGGACTGGGAAGACTCTCTCATCCTCTCACCAGTCCCTAGAATGGCCTTAAAACCCCTCTCCCCAGGCACCGTATGTGTATGTGTGTATGTTTGGGGAGTGGGGAGCTGGGGATAAAAATCCATCCACACGTTCCTTAAACCTATGTGCTGGGTCCAGGCCTGCCAGAACTATGGAAACGGCTGACACACAGCCCGACCCATAGTACAACCTACCTGCTTGGACCCTGCTTCCTAACTTCGTCTCTTCCTCTCCCTCAAAAAATCATACCCAAAGACAACTGACATGTGAGAGCAAGAGTCAGAGGTTTTACCATCTCAACAGAGAGATCATAATCCCTAGTACTCCCCAGATAAATAATGGGGTTCGACCTGGGGTTTTGTTGTATATTAGAAGGAGGAGGAAGAAGAGACCAGGATTTTGGTTCTAGCTTTGCCAAAAAACTACTTTAGGCAAGAGATTTTCACCTCAGATTTGCAAGATGGCTAGAAAGGAAATACAACAGGTATATTGGAGGGGAAGGGACACAGGTGTTGACAGGAACGAACAATGTCACAGTTAAGAGGGCCTGTGGTTTGAAAACATTATGCTGAGTGAACTAAGTCAGTTGCAAAAGAACAAATACTGTATGATATCACGTATATGAAATAAGCAAATATATAGAAACCAAAAATTATTAGTGTTTACCAGGGGTGGAAGGGAGGAGGACAGGGGGAGTTTTTGCTTAGGGGGCAGTGAGTTTATGTCAATGGTGGTAGAATAATTTGGAAAAGGACAGTGAAATTGGTTGTACAAGTTGAAGAATGTAATCAATATCACTGAATTATATATGTAGAAACTGTTGAATCGGTGTATCTTTTCATAATTAAAAAAAGCATAAAAAAGAGGGCCTGTGGTGTCTTACCAACATAGTGTTCCACATCCCTCACAGTGAATGATGGTGAGGGTAGCGTCATCCCTAACCCATCCTTCTTCAAGACCAGGATGGGTACACTGAAGCTATTCTCTTCCAGGAATTCCACGGTAAGCTGACTTCCAGTGGGCTTCAGAATCACTTCATCTGAGCTGTGGGCCACACAAGAGAAACCCTGAGCCTCCAGAGGCCCTGCCCACTGAAAGCCTCACTGGATGCTGCCATACACCCAAGAGGTGGTTGGGGGCAGAGAGAACAGGAGCTTCCTGAGGGGACACAGCATAGGCTGGCAACTAACGACATAAACTTCACATGACAGGGAAGAAATGACCTGTACAAGGCAAGAGGCTAGGTCATGGGCAGAGATGGGGAACTAAACCCAGGGTATCAATCGGTGCTCTTCTCTGGATGACCAGGGAAGAAATGAGTCAACAGCCTACCCAGGAGGAAAAGACATAGCTTACAAGTTTAGCTGATTTGTTCTAACCCAGAGCAACAATCTCCACATTTCAAAAAACTGACAAAGAGAAAAGACAAAAGCAATTTTTACAACCACTTCTTCAACCGAAAAAAAAACCCAAACCCATTGCCATCAAGTCAATTCCGACTCATAGTGACCCTATAGGACAGAGTAGAACTGCCACATAGAGTTTCTAAGGAGCACCTGGTGGATCTGAACTGCCGACCTTTTGGTTAGTAGCCATAGCTCTTAACCACTATGCCACCAGGGCTTCCACTTCTTCAACACATGTACTCCATTAATTAAACAATGGGAGTTTAAAAATAATAATAAATTTAACTACATAAAAATCCAAATGTTTTGCAAGGAAAAATATGATGGAGTTTTAAAAACTAACAAAACTAGGAAAAAGATATTTGTAACACGTATGCCAAAGGATTATTTTCTTTACAATACAAAGAGCTGTTAATAATCAGTAAGAAACAGAGTCAGTAACCCAACAGAAATGTCAAACAACAAAAGTAGGTAGTTAACAGAGAAAAAAAATAAAGATGGTTTATAAGCATAAAAAAATACTCACCTTCATAATTAAAGAAATGCAAACAGAAACAAGATTTTATTTTTTTATCTTATCAAAAAAGGCAAACATCAAAAAGTTTGATAATAAACATTGTTAGCCAGAAAATAAGGAAATAGGCACCCTCACACACTGTCCGGTATAGCCACTTTGAAGACAATTTGGAAATATTTATAAACATTTCTAAAGTACATACTCTTAGACTTAGCAATTTCACTTTTAGGCATTAAACCTAAAGATATACTCACGCACATGTGCAAAGACAAATACAAAGATATCCTTTGCAGTATTTTTTTTCTAATAGCAAAATACTGGAATTAAATGTTTACCAATAGAAGACTGGTTAAATAAATTATTATATATCCATAAAATAGGACACTAAACAGCCGTGAAAAAGGACAAAGAGCATCCGTATGTATTGATGTACTGTTATGGATTGATTTCCAATATACATAATTTAGGTTAAAAAAAAAAAGCAAGACCAGAACAATACAGAAAGTTTCCATTTGTGTAAAAAAAGAGAAAATGATACACACACGTATACAATAATACTTTAAAAAATCACCTATATGAGACCAAACAGTCAACAACTACTTTAAAACAAAGATGAGAATGTAACGGGGCAGGGAAACTACATTAACGGAAATGAACAACCAGAACGGAAATAATGAGAATGTTCATGCACTGTGAAGAATGTAACCGATGTATGTCACTGAACAATTTGTGCAGAAATTGTTGAATGGGAATCTAAACTGCTGTGTAAATCTTCACAGAAAACACAATAAAATATTACTAAAAAGACAAAAAAAATGCACAAGAAATTGTTGATTTGGAGGAAGGGGCCTGAGGAGTCTGGAGTAGAAAGGAGACACTTCCGACTCCCTCCCTTTAAATAAATATCTACATACATATAAAGTTAAAGAAACACTTATAATTCCAAACACTTCGATTACAGAACAGCTGAAATGGTTCAGTGAGTTAAAAGCCAAGCAAGAGAGTGCTTTATTCATTTATTTTTTAACTCATTATTTCTGCTCAATTCCAGTGATTTATTTTTAATAAGGCCAGCTTAATAAATTCTTTTTCATGATTGTAAAAGAAATACACAACCACTCAACATTTTTTGTTTTAAGTTTCAAACTTTCTAATCTTTAAGACTCTTGAAAGTTCCAGCATTTGAGTGCATCAAAACATCCTCTCCTGAATTAGGGGATTATTGCTTCCCTATCTACCAAAAGTTTCTGCAAGAGGACCTTAATATATTCTGCACAAGAAATGGAACTCTAGCAACTGTTTCTCAGAAACTGACCAAAATACAAGATTCCTCACCAGAGGGAACTTGCAGAAACCTGAACCCAAATGGGGAAAGCACATAATGGGATGTCTAGTGGGAAACCTGGGAAGAGATGGGTCTCAGCCTCCCAGAGCCCTGGCATTCACCAGCTGTTGGACAGGAGTCCTCACCTGTCAAAGGTCCTACTCCGGAGCTCTCGAATGAACGAAGGACTCCCAGTCTTCACCGGCTTTCCCTTGTGTGTATCATGCCCTTTTGAAGATCCACGGCGTTTTTTCACTAAGCCAGGAAAAGACATGAGACCATGAGTCAGAATGGCCATAAGGTATAGATCCAAGAGCAAAGGCCTCTGCAAATCCTGCTTCTCTTCCAATCTAACATCCCCTTGGAGCATCTGGAGTCAACAAGGCCCTCGCAGACTCAAGAAAGTTGGTGGAGAGGATGGATGCTTCCTCTGTGGAAGCCCTAGGGAGGAGAAGCCTCAAACTCCGCTTTTAGCAGAGCAGTTGCTGGCCTATTGGGCCTTCACAGGCTTCTGCTATTTCCAAAGGGAGGCAAATCTTAAGTACTTAGGCAAAGGTAACCACACTGTCAAGCTTCCTTTGCTTTGCCTCTGTCTGAAACCCCTTCTCTTGGAAACCTCAAGATCTACTTACTAACAGAGGGCCCATGTAAGACCTCGCAGTTGGGGCAGTGGTAGAGGTCAATGTCAGCAGCCTTCTCCTCTTCAACACCAACACAACTGGAAAAGAAAAAATCGGCCACAGTTTACAAAAATTTTATTTTTCATAAGGTCTAGAATTGTGCTGTCCAGTACAGATAGCTATTAGGCATACATGGGTTTCTACATATAAATTGATTAAAATTAAATAAAATTTGAAATTCTGTGCCTCTATCACTCTAGCCACATTTCAAGTGCTCAGTAGCCACTTGAACGTTTTTATCGATGCAGAAAAGTCCTATGGAACCACACTGGTCTAAAACAATTATGACAAAGCTAAAAATGTATATACAGTAAAGCTTCCTTAAGATTCGGAATGGTCAAAGCAGGAAAAGACTCTAGAGCAGTGGTGTCTAATAGAAATCTAATGTGATCCAAACACGTAATTTAAAATTTTCTAATAGCCACATTAAAAAAGTAAAAAGAAACAGGTGAAATTAATTTTAACACTTTATTTAACCCAATATACCCAAAATATTATTTTAACATGTAATCAAAATTTTAAAATTTAATGAGATATTTTATTAAATGAAAAGAACTGAAAAAGAATATTTTATAGTCAACAGTGGTTCTCTTGAAGATTACAAGTAGTCTTGTTTTCTCTTCCCTTTTCTGTATTTTCTACAACTAACATGTTACTTATGTCATATTTTAAAGTCTAAAAAAGATTTATTTAATTTTGAAAATCTGAGTTTGCAGTATGTGAGGTGGTAATTGCACAAAATTAAACCCTTCCTCATAAGGAAAGTCATCACTGGACCTCCAAATACCTACTGGCTAAGATTAATCTTCTAAAATCTTTGATCTGCTACACAAAGCAAAAAAAAAAAAAAAAAAAACCACAGTCACCATCGAGTCAACCCCAACTCATGCCAACCCCATGCATGCAGAGTAGAACTGTGCTCCATAGATTTTTATCAGCTGAGTCTTCAGAAGTAGCTGGGTAGGCCTTTCTCCCAAGATGCCTCTGGGCGGATAGGACCTCCAACCTAACCTCTAGCCTTTCACTTAGCAGCCAAGCTTGTGAACCGTTTGCACCACCCATAACAGGGAACATAAAATAGAGTACCTATTATCCGTTGCCACTGAGTCGATTCCAACTCATAACAAGCCTATAGGACAGAGTAGAACTACCCCATAGGGCTTCCAAGAAGTGGCTGGTGGATTTGAACTGTCAACCTTTTGGTTAGCAGCCAATCTCTTAACTACTGGGCCAAAATGTTTCAGAAAAATCATTCTCATAAACTTGACTTCCCGGGATAAGGACTCCACCATGTTCCTGACTATCCTATGCTTATAAGCCTATTGCATATCAATAAATTAGGGATATCACCATCAACTTTGTAGATTTTTAAGGGACAATTCAATCAGATAATGTATGTAAAGTGCCGAGCACAGTGAGCAGTCTAGTATGCAACAAGTTAAGCAATAAGTGATAACTAATATTATTCTTTTACCCAGTTTACACCCCACCCTTCACCTCAAAACTTTTTTTTTAAATGCATTCCGTATACCTTGCAGCATTGACCCTTCCAGTACTATTGGTGTAACTGTGTAACAGCCACTTTTTTATGCCTCTGGATCTCGTAGATAGTGCGTTATTCTGGTTCTATTGCATTTAGCGTCAAGGTGGGTCCCTTTTGAAATGCATGAAGCTCAGCAGACCGGAGCTGGAGCCTCACTGTTGTGTAGGTTGAGCATTCTATTAGGTGATGCTTCCTGGATGTGTTAGTTTTGTAAACTTTTGCCTTTTTTTCCTTAATTTCTGTGAGATAAGGCTTGCAAGCATGATTATGGCTTTCCTGTGTAATAGTTAGGGAGCCTCGATGGGTTTGTTTTGGTTTTTCTATGTCATATTTGGCAAACCAGAGGTTCCCCATGGAACCTAATGGAAAGGCCTTCTCAAACTATCTTTGTATTTTTTATTGGTATACTGTCACACCACAGATCAGTGGCGCCACAGTGCTTGTATTACCATATCATGTATCTCAAAATCCATAACTCATATCAAAAATACTGAATTGGTCTTTGAATCAGCATGCCATAATTAGTGAAAACACAGCATCAAAAAAAATTTTTTTAATAAAAATTTAGTAATTAAATTAACTCACTTTCATGGACTACATGCTTTCTGTCTCACATCCCTGTTACCCTAGGACACCGTTCAAGAAGGAAGCCCCTCCAGGCATCTATCTTTCTTGAACTTTCATCCCCATATAGCTATGTGTTTTCTCTACCCCAAACACCTACTGTTCTTCTCCTTCCACAACTTTTCTGTTGTACCTTTAATAACCCCATTCCCTGGTAAACAAACCCATCTACATTCGCATTCCCTTCAATAAATCCATCCTTCTCTTTCTGGCTTAAATGAACCTGGGTTCTCTTCCTCTATACCAGTGCTACTCAAAGTGTGGTCCTTGAATTGATCCTGGTCCATGAAGTGTTTATTACAGGTCTGTAATAAGAACAGAAAGGGACAGTAAGCATCTAAAAACTTTTACAACAATCTGGCAGAGCAGTATTATTCTGTTGAATCTAATAATAAAAAATTGGGATTTGTATTTTGTGTTACCTTTTTCATATCATTTTTCTGGTAATTCGCTTTTTAATTTTATAAAAGAATTGGTTCACCATGGTTTGAAAAAAAATCCTGGTCCTTTGCCACAGAAAGCTGGAGAAGTACCATGATAGAGCTCTGTCAGGTAGAGGCTACACATTCTCCCATGGCCTCATAACTCAGGGCTGGACTGTGGGTAGACATCCCCCTCACTCTCCGGTGAGATTTCTAGATCATCTCTCCTCTAACCTTGTGTTAAGTCCCCTAGTCCTCTGAGTTTCATACCATCCACTTCATACTCTTCTTCATCATTGCTCACCTCCCCAGCATACCTTCTGCACTCACTGATGAACCTGCTCACAGATTCCACTCCATCCCAAGTCCTGCTAACATCCCATGTGACATAAGTATCAACGTGGAGGCCTAACATCCTGGCCTCTTAGTTTTTTGACCTTTTCCTCTTCTGAGACTGTTATCTCCACTCCCATTTCTGCCACCAACTCTCATGGCCTTACCCCAGACCTTGTCAACACCTGCAATCACTCCATCTCTGGAATATATTTCATACATCACACTCTCTGACCACGAGAATGTATCCATCCAACAATCACTAACCACACCTGTTCGCCCTCACACCTCTCACAACCCCTTGATCCTCTTACTTTTCCCCTATCCAATCACTCTAGACTTGATCCTCCTTCCCTATCTAGCTTAGATTCCAGAATTCCTCACTTCAACCATCTTCTTACAGATATCTTCACCTCACTTGCCCCACTGCCTTTCCATCACACCCATGTGCAAACCCCAACCCTGGATCAATCCAACTACATAAAACTGAACCATTGGACATGGCTGGAGAAAAAATCGCCCAATGGATTGGTGCCAGAATAAATTTACACTGTCCAAAATATCTGGGTTATGTTGCCTGGCAGTCCTACATTTCCCTGCTCAGTTCTCCCTCCCATTCTCCAAAGTGGCTATTTCAAATCTCTGGCCCCACTAACTTCCTAGTCTCTCAGCAAATGACCTTGCCTCCTACTTCTTGGAGGAAATGAAGTACTCAGATGTAAACTTACCTCAACTTTCCACCATCAAATCTACTTTGTTCTGCATCTACCCTTGTCTCCTGCTATCCTTCCTTCTTTCTAAAGCCAGTTGTTCCACCTGAATCATATCTCTTCTTATCTTCTCAATCAATTTCCCTTCTTTCTGCAGTATCTTCAACCTCTCTCTCTTTCCCTTCTCCTTCTATTAGCATTTAAACAAGCTCCTCAATCTTTACAAATAAAAAAGAGGTGATCCACCTCTTCCTCCTTCCTGTTTGCCCCTCTCTGCCCCTTCACAGTCAAATATCTTCTTTGTTTAAACCTATGCAGCTTCATAATGATTTTTATTCTAACAGATAACACTTGTCCATGGTCTAAAACACAAAAGGTACAGAGGTGTATACAGCGGAAAAAAAAAGTCTCCCTTCCACCCCAGCCACCCAGTAGCATCCAGAGATAATCTGTATCACAATCAAATCTATAAAAAAAAATTTAGAATTGCTGTGTACACTCTCTCACCCTTCTGCTGCAGTCCCCATCCTCTTTCTAAAACAGATCTCACCAAGGTCCTGACCTCCTTGTTGACACATGCAATAAATACTTCTTTTCTTCATCTCGCTTGACCTCTTACCAGCATTTGCACACTACTGACCCTGCACTCTCTACCCTTGATTTCCATAACACCCTGTCTCCCCAGTGTACACTCATTCAGCAAATATTTAATGAGCATCTGCTATAAGGTTGCTATGAATCGGAATCAACTCAACGGCAACGGGTTTGGGTTTTTTTTTGGTTTGCCAGACCCTGGTCTAGGTGCTGGGGAGACAGACACAGAACAAAGCATACAAAAACCCCTGCCTTCACTGAATGCTCTGACAGGGATCACAAAAGAGGGTCCCGGACATAGTTGGAGAAAAATGTAGAACCAAATCCTAACTTGCAAAATAAGATAGACTTACTGGTCTGACAGAGACTGGAAAAAACCCAAGAGATGCCCCCTGGACACCCTTTTAACTCAGTACTGAAGTCACTCCTGTGGTGCACCCTTCAGCCACAGATTAGACAGGCCTATAAAATAAACAATAACACACATAGTTCCACTATGTGTATGAGACTAAATGGGCACACCAACCCAGGGGCAAGGACAAGAAGGCAGGAGGGGATAGGAAAGCTGGACAAATGGAAATGGGGAATGGAAGGTCGAGAAGGGGAGAGTGCTGACACATCACAGGGTTGGCAACCAGTGTAACAAAACAATATGTGTATTAATTATTGAATGAGAAACTGATCTGCCCTGTAAACTTTCATCTAAAGCACAAAAACCCTGCCTTCCTGCTGGCATTGTAGTGGAGGAAGCAGACAAGAAACAAGAAAAATCAGTGAAATATATGTCAGTGAGAAGAGCTGACACACACACACACACGCAGTGGAAGGGAAATGGCAGTGGTAGTGAAATTTTAGGGAAGGGAAACTTTTGAATAAAGACCTGAAAGAAGTAAGGTAACAAGCCATACGGATATAAGGGAAAAGCATTCCCAATTAGAGAGAACATTAAGTACAAAAGCCTTGTGGCAGGAGAATGCCTAGAATACTGAAACAACAAAAAGGAGGACAGTGTTTCTGGAATAGAGAGAGCAAAATCCCAAAAAACAAACTTCGAAGCCATCAAGTCAATTCCAACTTATAGTGACCCTATAGGGCAATGTAAAGAAAACAAAAATCCTCACAACTGGATCAAAAAGCAACATCATGATAAACGGAGATCATAGTGAGACTGCCAAGGATTTCATTTTCCTTGGATCCACAATCAGCACTGACAAATCTGCTGCAAAAGACCTCTTTAAAGTGTTGAAATGCAAAGATGTCACCTTGAGGACTAAGGTGCCCCTGACCCAAGCCATGGGTCATATGGCTCATACGGCTGCAAAAGCTGGATCATGAATAAAGACAGCTGAGGAAGAATTGGCACCTTTGAATTGTAGGGTGGGGATTCTCTCTTAACCTAATCCTGTAGATTGAGTCCTGCCTCATTAACATAACTGCCTCTAATCACACCTCATTAACATCACATAGGTTAGGATTTATAACACATAGGGTAACCACATCAGATCACAAAATGGTGGACAACCACACAATACTGGGAATCATGGCCTAGCCAAGTTAACACACATTTTTAGGGGACACAATTCAATCCATAACATATCTCATGAGATTTGGTTCCTCGGTTTGGAGGTTTAGGGTCATGGTTTCATGGGACATTCTAGTTAATAGGCATAATAATGTGTTTGGTGCTTCTGTTCTACCTCCTAGTTCACTGCCTAGGGTCTAGGTCTTAAAAACTTGCATGCAGCCTTCCAAGACACAACAATTGGTCTCTATTCACCTAGAGCAACAGGGGAAGAAGGAGAGTCAGGAATAGGAGGAGGAAGCGGACCGTGTAGCTATTTGCCTCCATGAACAACTGCCTCCTTTGCCATGAGACCAGAACTGGATGGTACCTGACTACCATTACTGAACATTTTGATCAAAGATTCTATAGAAGAATCCTGATCAAAAGGGGAATGCAGAATAGAATTTCAAATTCTCATGGAATCTAGATATTCTGGAGCCATGGAGGCTGTATGAACCCCTGAAAGTAGTGTTCTGAGATAATCTTAAACCAAAACTATCCTCTGAAGTCTTCTTAAAACCAAACAATAGTTTAGCTCTACTAGTAAAGAATGTCTGCCCTGAGCATTGTGCTCTTTTAAGAACTATTTATATGGAATCAAATTGACAAGAGCAACTCAAAAGATCAGACAGGAACCTTAGCAGGCAGTAAGTTCATGTTAATGGCGGGGGGGGGGAACAACTCAGAAAAAGAGGGCAAGAATGGTTGCAAAGCTCAAAGAATGTAATCAATGTCACTAAAAGTAGAAGCTGTTGAATTGGTGTATGTTTTGCTGTGTATATTCTCAACAACAACAAAATAAAATTATTTTACAAAAATGAATACAAAAGCAAATGAATCAATTTATATAAAGTGCTTAGTACAGTGCTTGGCACACAGTAAGTGATCACTGTGTATTTGCTACTATAACCCAAGTTATCACTAAGTTCTATCAAATCCATCTCCTGAGTAGCTATCAATTCTGTCCTGTCATCTTCATGGCCCCTATCCTAGTCCAGGCCACCATTATCTCTAACTGGGATTATTTTCCTGCCCTCCTAAATGGGCTCCTGGCCTCTATTCTGTCCCCACTCAACTGGTCCTCTATACTACAGCCAGAGCGATCATTTAAAAATATTATTTCAATCCTGTCAACTCATCCTTAAAACATTTCACAGGCTCCCTATTTTAATAAGGTAAAATATAAACTTTTGAACGTAACGTGACCTAAAAGGCTTTGCCTGTCTGGCCTCACCTTCAGCCCCTGACACACCTCTGGCTCCATAATTTATAGGGCCTAGAACAAAAAGAAAATTGGGGCCTCTTCGAAAATTGGGAAAAAGGCTTTTTCCTTTCTTCTGTGGTCTCTCTTACTCAGTTTGTCATGGTGTTCATTTGCTATTTAACGTCACATTCCCTTTGGTAAGCGCAGGCCCTCACAGGTGCCCAGGGGCCCTGTACCAAGATGCAGTGCACAGGGTACACGCACCTGACCCCAACTCTCCCCAAACCTGCACCCTGGCCCAGCACCCCAGGAAGCTGTTCGAGGAGGCAGGGAGGCAGCAGGAGATAGGACCACATGTGAGCCAAGGCTCTAAGTCCCTAGCACAGGCCCATTGTCCCATCGGACTTCCCTTACAAAACACAAATTCAAAGGAAAAATTATTAAGACTTTCAAGACAACAACCACAGAGCATTCATTAAGCCTCAGATGCTGGGCCCCCTTCTGAGTGACTACAATGGTCCCATGCCCATGAAACCAGTCCTGCCCTAAAACGCCAGCTGGATTCTCAGTGCCAATCTCTTTCTGGTCTCTCGGCTTCAACACATGCAACTCCCTCTGCCTGGAACATTGCTGGTCTACTTCTTCCCTGCTGCTGTGGCACACCACACTGTTCCTATTTCAGTACTCAGCATGCTGACTTGTAACTGCTCATTTACTTGCTGTCTGCTCCCACTACATTCAACAGACAGTATATCTTGTTCACCAAAGTCCTTACCTTATCCATCTCCAAGTCTTGCTCTACCTATTATCTAACCCAGTTCAACAAACATTCACTGGGCTAGATAACTCCTCAGATCAGGGAGGGAGACCAGTGAAAATCAGGCTTCTGGCTCAATAATTATCACCTAGGACCAAGGGTAGTAAATGCTTCGCTTTGGACGGTTTCCCTAGTGAAGAGAACAATTATTACAGCTCCAGGTCTTGAGATTAAGATGAATTATCCTCAGTGCTCACCAGAGTCCAGCATATGGTAGGCACTCAATAAATATTTATTGAGTTAATAACTACACAAATTCAACAAATATTGAGCACAGATATGCCCTCATGAAGTGGGCACTCTAGAGATGGAGATAAGTGGTGTCAAAACAGTTTCGTATAGTAGTAAGTGCTATAAAGAAAATAAAGTAGGGTAAGGGGATGGTGGGGACCCTGGCAACTCAGTGGTGAAGAGCTCGGCTGCTAACCAAAAGGTCGGCAGTTCAAATCCACCAGCTGCTCCTTGGAAACCCTATGGGGCACTTCTACTCTGTCCTATAGGTCACTATGAGTTGGAATCAACTTGACAGCAATGGGTTTGGTTTTTTGGCTTTTAAGGGGATGGTGACTGAACAAGTGAATTTGAAGCCTGCAGAAAGGAAAATGAGGAGAAAACTGAACTATGAATTTCAACATATTATCACATTTAAACTCCACAACAAATCAGAGAATTCTGTACAGTATTCAGAGACAGCATAGCACAGCAGTTAAAAGTACCAAGTTGTGAGCCAAAATGCATGGGTTTGAATTCATCTCTGTCACTTACTAGCAATGTGAACTTAGGCAACTTACTCAACCTCTCTGTGCCTCAGTTTCTATACCTGTAAAATGGGAGAAATAATAGTACCACCTTGTAGGACTGTTAGGGGATTAAATGAGCTAAAATAGGGAAAGTGCTTAAAGCAAAACCCGTCACATAAGTATTGGCTATCATCATTATCATTTTTTTTATCACCATTATCATTATTAATATTATTCTAATTTAGCAGGTGAGAAATCTGAGTCTCAGAGTGGGTAAGTAGCTTGGTGGAGATTACAAAAATAATAAGTAGCAAAGCAGGATAAAAATCCAGGTCTGTGTGACTCTACTATACCACTACAATATGTGACTAGAATACAAAGTGGGGATGTTAGTAGAGGTAGTAGCATCAAGTGTTATTAGAACACAAAAGTAGGCACTCAATTCCTTCAGGGGTGTGGAACTGAGTGGTGGCTGAGGGTTGGAGAAACTGTAGAGGTGACAAGGTTGCTCAGAATTCTGTC